>NC_069510.1:16721506-16796641 GCF_027579735.1 Bombina bombina | reverse complement strand
GTAGTGCTACAGATACTACCTAGGTATCTCTATAATCACACTATTATACATTAGCAAGAGCACTAGATAACAGCACTATTACCTGTCATGTAGTGCTAGAGATACTACCTAGGTATCTCTATAACACACTATTATACATTAGAAAGAGCACTAGATAACAGCACTATTACCTGTCATGTAGTGCTACAGATGGTACCTAGGTATCTCTATAACACAATATTATACATTAGCAAGAGCACTAGATAAGAACACTATTACCTGTCATATAGTACTACAGATACTACCTAGGTATCTCTATAACACACAATATTATACATTAGCAAGAGCACTATTACCTCTCATGTAGTACTACAGATTCTACCTAGGTATCTCTATAACACAATATTATACATTAGCAAGAGCACTAGATAACAGCACTATTACCTGTCATGTAGTGCTACAGATGCTACCTAGGTATCTCTATAACACAATATTATACATTAGCAAGAGCACTAGATAACAGCATTATTACCTGTCATGTAGTGCTACAGATACTACCTAGGTATCTCTATAACACAGATTATACATTAGCAAGAGCACTAGATAACAGCATTATTACCTGTCATGTAGTGCTACAGATACTACCTAGGTATCTCTATAACACACAATATTATACATTAGCAAGAGCACTATATAACAGCACTATTACCTGTCATGTAGTGCTACAGATACTACCTAGGTATCTCTATAACACACAATATTATACATTAGCAAGAGCACTAGATATCAGCACTCTTCCCTGCCATGTAGAGTGCACCAGGCGTCTACCTAGGTATCTCTATAACACACAATATTATACATTAGCAAGAGCACTAGATAACAGCACTATTCCCTGCCATGTAGAGTGCATCAGGCGCCTACCTAGTTATCTCTTCAGCACAGATTACCATGAGAACGAGGCAAATTTGATAATAGAAGTAAAGTGGAAACTTTTTTTAAGTTGTATGTTCTGTCTGAATCACAAAAGAAAAATGTTTGGGTTTCATATCCCTTTAAGAAGCCCACACAATGTACTGTTAACATAGAATCCAAGTGATTATTTTGTTTTAATGGTTCAACTAAGAGATCATGTAACCAGCCCGGGATGAACGGGAAAATGAAACAACTTTTCATGATTCAGACATAACATACAGTTTTTAAATAACTTTCCAATTTACTATTATCAAAGTTGCTTCATTCTCCAAGTATCTTTGTAGAAGCAGCAGCAAAGCATTGCTGGGAACTAGCTGAACGCATTGAGTTAGCCTATCACAAGAGGAATATATGTGCAGTCACCAATGACCAGCTAGCTCCCCACTAGTGCTTTGCTACTCCTGAGACTACTTAAAGGGACAGTCTAGGCCAAAATAAACTTTCATGATTCAGATAGAGCATGTAATTTTAAACAATTTCCAATTTACTTTTATCACCAATTTTGCTTTGTTCTCTTGGTATTCTTAGTTGAAAGCTTAACCTAGGAGGTTCAAATGCTAATTTCTTAGACCTTGAAGCCCACCTCTTTCAGATTGCATTTTAACAGTTTTTCACCACTAGAGGGTGTTAGTTCACATATTTCATATAGATAACACTGTGCTCGTGCACGTGAAGTAATCTGGGAGCAGGCACTGATTGGCTAGACTGCAAGTCTGTCAAAAGAACTGAAAAAAGGGGCAGTTTGCAGAGGGCTTAGATACAAGATAATCACAGAGGTTAAAAGTATATTATTATAACTGTGTTGGTTATGCAAAACTGGGGAGTGGGTAATAAAGGGATTATCTATCTTTTAAAACAATAAAAATTCTGGTGTAGACTGTCCCTTTAAGTATGCTTTTCAACAAAATGAAAAAGAGGGGGGGAGCTAATTAGATAATAGAAGTTAATTGGAAAGTTGCCATGAAAATTGCCTTGAAGACAATTGTAAGCACAAAATGTAGTTACTAAATTCAGATAAATACTAAAACGCACATTGGATGTTTCCTTCCCCATTCTGAGACCAGAACAAAGAATAAAAGGGAATATGTTTGGTATCATAGTATCATAAAATGTTAACAAATAAGAAATGTACCTACATCAAGTCTATGTAGAAAAACAGTACAGTATTTGGATAACAGGATGTAAAAAAACTGTCTTACAATATTGAGAGAGGAGCGTCTTGCACAATGATAAAAAATAGGTAAACCACATTTACAACGCCAATAAAATTTATAGGATACAGAGAAAGACGTGAACTAAATTCTTAAGGCAAAGTAACATAAGTGAACCCTAAATGCAGACACATGTGTGCAATTACTTCATTGTAGTAAAGAAAGGAATTCAAATATCTTTATTTAAAAACGTGTAAATAAAGACAAACTTAACCACCTAAAAAGCATTAACAGTATGTAGCCTGTACAAAGATAAAACAAAATAAATCAGTGTTCATATCAAACCAATGTTCTATTTATCTAATTACAAATAAGTCTAGTGAAGTTTAGGCCAATATAACTCAAACCTTCATTTGTATAATTATATGAACCTCCTGTTAAATTATTAGGCCACTCTTGAATCCACGTGCAGTGGCATAACTCAATGGAGGTAATCTAGTAATATATATATATATATATATATATATATATATATATATATATATATATATATATATATATATATATATATATATATATATATATATATATATATATAATATATAGGACACTCTTGGGCTTTGTATAGTAACATTTGAAATAAAGTAGATTCATCATGAACCATCATAAAGGGACACTGAACCCAAAAATTTTCTTTCGTGATTCAGATAGAGCATGAAATTTTAAGCAACTTTCTAATTTACTCATATTATCAAATTTTCTTCATTCTCTTAGTATCTTTATTTGAAATGCAAGAATGTAAGTTTAAATGCCGGCCCATTTTTGGTGAACAACCTGGGTTGTCCTTGCTGATTGGTGGATAAATTAATCCACCAATAAAAAAGTGCTATCCAGAGTCCTGAACCAAAAAAAAACTTAGATGCCTTATTTTTCAAATAAAGATAGCAAAAGAACGAAGAAAAAATTGATAATAGGGAGTAAATTAGAAAGTTGCTTAAAATTGCATGCTCTATCTGAATCACGAAAGAAAAAAATTGGGTTCAGTGTCCCCTTTAAGTAAAGTTACAATATCTCTTTTATTACAATTACATAAAAAAACTTAAAATAATTGTTTTGTGAAAAAAACATAACGTATTATCTCTTTCATTATAATAGCAAATGTATAAGGATCTGTGTTTTACCTTCAGTTGTTATTAAACTATGTAATTTGAAACTTCTGAAATTTGACAAATGTAACACAAGGATTTATTATGATACTTCCGGTATATAAGGCTGGAAATTAGATCCTTCAAACATCTTGCTAAAGGTCTAAGGGTTGAATCGCGTAAAAGTTGTTGAAGGACTTGGGCAGTGTTCTTACCACTGCTAGTAACGGAATAAAAGGGCTGGATGGGCTAAAGATCACGGAGGTCCTTAAGAACGTTTCCTGATAAGCCGCATACAAAGTTATCATCTTGCCATAGCAAATTATCCATTTATATTACCATTCTGGGCAACAATGTATATCTGTGTAGACACTGACAAGATTGTACTAAATTGAAAAATCCCAGTCACTTGCTACTAGCAAGAATAATGATCACTGCATAGTGATATTTTTGGCTTAACTGCAAGATTCACAATATTGTTTAAATCATCATATTACTTATATATCTGGGATTTAAACTTGGACATCATGCACCATCATTGGCCGGAGAACTAGATCCGTGATTGGTCCTAATGTGTGACGTGATCGCACAACAATGACAAAGACCAACGGACATTTGTAACACCTGTAGCAGTGAGTTAAAGTGTCGTGTATCTGTACTATCATTGGGATACTAATACAGTTTGATACAAAGACTGTTTATCACTCACGATTATATTATCAAGGACAGACTTATTAACTTGGGTACGACATCGATATCTAGTTTCTTATTCATTCTTGTACTGTTTGATATATTGTATGATTTGTATTTAGTTTATGGATGCATCCTATTTTAATATAACATTGCATTGATTTTATTAAACCTTTTTACTTTGGGAAAAGAATAGCTCTTTTGTGCCTTTATTTTTTTTCTCTTGGCAGAGATAAAAACCAAGCATTATATAGTATCCCACAAAAGTGAGTACACCCCTCACATTTTGTAAATATTTTATTATATCTTTTCATGTGACAACACTCAAATGACACTTTGCTACAATGTAAAGTAGTGAGTGTACAGCCTGTATAACAGTGTAAATATTTTATTATATCTTTTCATGTGACAACACTGAAGAAATGACGCTTTAACTACAATGTAAAGTAGTGAGTGTACAGCCTGTATAACAGTGTAAATATTTTATTATATCTTTTCATGTGACAACACTGAAGAAATGACACTTTGCTACAATGTAAAGTAGTGAGTGTACAGCCTGTATAACAGTGTAAATATTTTATTATATCTTTTCAAGTGACAACACTGAAGAAATGACACTTTGCTACAATGTAAAGTAGTGAGTGTACAGCCTGTATAACAGTGTAAAATATTTTATTATATCTTTTCATGTGACAACACTGAAGAAATGACACTTTGCTACAATGTAAAGTAGTGAGTGTACAGCCTGTATAACAGTGTAAATTTGCTGTCCCATCAAAATAACTCAACACACAGCCATTAATGTCTAAACCGTTGGCAACAAAAGTGAGTGCACACCTAAGTGGAAATGTCCAAATTGGGCCCAATTAGCCATTTTTCCCTTCCCGGTGTCATGTGATTCAGTGTTACAAGGTCTCAGGTGTGAATGGGGGAGCAGGTGTGTTAAATTTGGTGTTATCGCTCTCACAATCTCTCATACTGTTCACTGGAAGTTCAACATGGCACCTCATTGCAAAGAGCTCTCTGAGAATCTGAAAAAATGAATTGTTGCTAGGCTATAAGAAGATTGCCAAGACCCTGAAACTGAGCTTTAGCACGGTGGGCAAGACCATACAGCGGTTTCACAGGACAGGTTCCACTCAGAACAGTCCAATAGTGGTACAGCACTAAGATAACAAGGTGGTGCAGGCTGTAAGGGTACCACACAAAACCCTTAAAATAATAGCACAGTCCAAAGAATTCAGCAGCACTCACCACTATGTAGAAAATTCCATTTTTATTGGGATATTTCGAAATAGAAAAGACAACGTTTCGGACCTCTAGTCCTTAATCATGTCAATACATAAATGCAGGTAACACACCTTAATATAGGGATAGGGATTAATAACCACACCTACTTAATTAACAATTCACCTGTGCATGCACACACATTTTTTCTTTGCAGTGTTACTTGTCCTTGAGAAGGATGCGCCATCTAGTGGTAAATATATAGTAATACATATTAAAAACAACTATCACATATTGTTGCAAAAATAACAACAATTACAGAGTATAGATACAGAGACTAATCCTATTGAAATATTTACAAAAAAACAGATAAATCATATTCTTTATTCATACCAACAGGTGCCATGGTTTCTAATTTATTAATCCAGAATACTTCCTTCTGTTTTAAAAAAAAGCTCCCTATTACCACCCCCTTCTGGGTAAACTAATCTGGTCAATTATTTGAAACCTTAATTGACATACCCTGTGTTCTGCCTGAATAAAGTGTTCTGCTACTGGATTTTTTATTTTGCCATTTCTGATGTCTGATTTGTGTTCACATATCCTGTCACGGACCATCCTAGTGGTCTCCCCGATGTAACTCCGCCCACATGGGCATTTAATCATATAAATGGCAAAAGTGGTTCTACATGTAAATAATCCCCTGATGTTATATTTCTTGCCTGTACGTGGATGATAGAAAAATTTACCCTTCACCATATTATTGCAACTAGCACAGCCTAAACATGGGTAGCATCCCATATTTTTATCTGTAATATAGCTCTGTATTTTAGTTTTTGGCAGTACCTATATCAGCCCTAATTAGCCTATCTCTAAGATTCTTACTTCTTTTTATAGGCTGGCATGAATTCTGACTGAAACTCAATTACATGAGGGTTACATTGACTCAATATATGCCAGTGTCTCCTAAGAATAGAATTAATGTTACTGCTTAATGAGTTAAACTTTGTAACAAAGACAACTCGATTTTGTTTCATCTTAACTTTAGGTTTTGTTGTCTCCAGTAAGCTGTTACGTGACACTGTTGCCACTTCCTCAATTTCTTTGTTAACCAAATCACTTGGATACCCCCTCACCATAAATTTGTCACCCATTTGGTTCAATCTCTGTCTCACAAATTTGTCCTCTGACACAATTCTTCTCACTCTCAAGAGTTGACTGCGAGGTAAAGACCTTTTAAGGGATTCTGGGTGAAAGCTATCAAAGTGAAGCAGGCTGTTTTTATCAGTGGGCTTAGTGAACAGATCTGTTTCAAAACTATTGCCTGATTTATAAACTTTAGTGTCAAGAAATTCAATACTTTCCTCACTGTGCTTAAGTGTAAACTTAATATGTGTAGTTGCACTATTCAGCTGATTAACAAACTCCCAAAGGGATCCAATGTCGCCCAACCACACTCCAAATATATCATCTATGTAGCGCCACCAAGTGGCGCCACATAGAATGAAGAGATTGTTCTCAAAGACAAATCTCTCCTCAAAGAAGAAATTAAGTCCCAATTATCTGATAACGAGGTTTACCAATGTTTACCATATAATCCAGTTTTTAATATCGAAAAAGAAATTAATCAAAAGGTTTTATTTGCCTTTAAAAATGGCATCATTGGTAAAAAGGAAATTATGTTCCTATCCCGTGAACATGCGCAAACACCAGTACTATATACCTTACCTAAGGTCCATAAAAACTTACAGGCCCCCCCAGGGCGACCTATTATTTCCAGCATGAATTCTGTGTGTTCTAACATCTCTATCTATCTTGATCACATTTTAAGACCTTTTGTAGAACTATCTAACTCCTACATTAAAGATACCAGTAATTTTCTGATTAAATTAAACGATTTAAATATTGCAACTGAGAAAAGTATCTTATATACTCTAGATGTATCAAGCCTATACACTTCTATAACACATACATCTGGTATAGGAGCAGTAAAAAAAGTGTTGCAACAGTATAGCACGTTCAATAGCTGTCAAATTGATTTTGTTCTGGAACTTCTTGAAATTGTGCTTAGGTGTAATTACTTTCTGTTTCAGGATGAATTTTACATTCAGAGACAGGGGACGGCCATGGGATCCAATGTCGCCCCAACATACGCAAATATATTTATGAACATCTTTGAGGAGAGATTTGTCTTTGAGAACAATCTCTTCATTCTATGTGGCGCCACTTGGTGGCGCTACATAGATGATATATTTGGAGTGTGGTTGGGCGACATTGGATCCCTTTGGGAGTTTGTTAATCAGCTGAATAGTGCAACTACACATATTAAGTTTACACTTAAGCACAGTGAGGAAAGTATTGAATTTCTTGACACTAAAGTTTATAAATCAGGCAATAGTTTTGAAACAGATCTGTTCACTAAGCCCACTGATAAAAACAGCCTGCTTCACTTTGATAGCTTTCACCCAGAATCCCTTAAAAGGTCTTTACCTCGCAGTCAACTCTTGAGAGTGAGAAGAATTGTGTCAGAGGACAAATTTGTGAGACAGAGATTGAACCAAATGGGTGACAAATTTATGGTGAGGGGGTATCCAAGTGATTTGGTTAACAAAGAAATTGAGGAAGTGGCAACAGTGTCACGTAACAGCTTACTGGAGACAACAAAACCTAAAGTTAAGATGAAACAAAATCGAGTTGTCTTTGTTACAAAGTTTAACTCATTAAGCAGTAACATTAATTCTATTCTTAGGAGACACTGGCATATATTGAGTCAATGTAACCCTCATGTAATTGAGTTTCAGTCAGAATTCATGCCAGCCTATAAAAGAAGTAAGAATCTTAGAGATAGGCTAATTAGGGCTGATATAGGTACTGCCAAAACTAAAATACAGAGCTATATTACAGATAAAAATATGGGATGCTACCCATGTTTAGGCTGTGCTAGTTGCAATAATATGGTGAAGGGTAAATTTTTCTATCATCCACGTACAGGCAAGAAATATAACATCAGGGGATTATTTACATGTAGAACCACTTTTGCCATTTATATGATTAAATGCCCATGTGGGCGGAGTTACATCGGGGAGACCACTAGGATGGTCCGTGACAGGATATGTGAACACAAATCAGACATCAGAAATGGCAAAATAAAAAATCCAGTAGCAGAACACTTTATTCAGGCAGAACACAGGGTATGTCAATTAAGGTTTCAAATAATTGACCAGATTAGTTTACCCAGAAGGGGTGGTAATAGGGAGCTTTTTTTAAAACAGAAGGAAGTATTCTGGATTAATAAATTAGAAACCATGGCACCTGTTGGTATGAATAAAGAATATGATTTATCTGTTTTTTTGTAAATATTTCAATAGGATTAGTCTCTGTATCTTATACTCTGTAATTGTTGTTATTTTTGCAACAATATGTGATAGTTGTTTTTAATATGTATTACTATATATTTACCACTAGATGGCGCATCCTTCTCAAGGACAAGTAACACTGCAAAGAAAAAATGTGTGTGTATGCACAGGTGAATTGTTAATTAAGTAGGTGTGGTTATTAATCCCTATCCCTATATTAAGGTGTGTTACCTGCATTTATGTATTGACATGATTAAGGACTAGAGGTCCGAAACGTTGTCTTTTCTATTTCGAAATATCCCAATAAAAATGGAATTTTCTACATAGTGGTGAGTGCTGCTGAATTCTTTGGACTGTCCACTCAGAACAGGCCTCGCCATGGTCGACCAAAGAACTTGAGTGCACGTGCTCATCGTCATATCCAAAGGTTGTCTTTGGTAAATAGACGTATGAGTGCTGCCAGCATTGCTGCAGAGGTTGCAGGGGTGGAGGGTCAGCCTGTCATGCTCAGACCTATACGCCGCACACTGCATCAAATTGGTCTACATGTCTGTCGTTCCAGAAGGAAGCCTCTTCTAAAGATGATGCACAAGAAAGCCCACAGTTTGCTGAAGACAATCAGACTAAGGACATGGATTACTGGAACCATGTCCTGTGGTCCGATAAGACCAAGATAAACTTATTTGGTTCAGATGGTGTCAAGCGTGTGTGGCAGCAACCAGGTGAGGAGTACAAAGACAAGTGTGTCTTACCTACAGTCAAGCATGGTGGTGGGAGTGTCATGGTCTGGGCCTGCATGAGTGCTGCTGGCACTGGGGACCTACAGTTTATTGAGGGAACAATGAATGACAACATGTACTTTGGCATACTGAAGCAGAGCATGATCCCCCTCCCTTCGGAGACTGGGCTGCAGGGCAGTATTCCAACATAACGACCCCAAAAACACCAACACGACCACTGCCTTGCTAAAGAAGCTAAGGGGAAAGGTGATGGACTGGCCAAGCATGACTCCAGATCTAAACCCTATTGAGCATACTCAAAACGGAAGGTGGGGGGAGCGCAAGGTCTCTAACATCCACCAGCTCTATGTCGTCGTCATGGAGTAGTGGAATAGGACTCCAGTGGCAACCTGTGAAGCTCTGGTGAACTCCATGCCCAAGAGGGTTAAGGCAGTGCTAGAAAATAATGGTGGCCACATAAAATAGACACTTTGGGCCCAATTTGGACATTTTCACTTAGGGGTGTACTCACTTTTGTTGCCAATGGTTTAGACATTAATGGCTGTGTGTTGAGTTATTTTGATGGGACAGCAAATTTACACTGTTATACAGGCTGTACACTCACTACTTTACATTGTAGTAAAGTGTCATTTCTTCAGTGTTGTCACATGAAAAGATATAATAAAATATTTACACTGTTATACAGGCTGTACACTCACTACTTTACATTGTAGCAAAGTGTCATTTCTTCAGTGTTGTCACATGAAAAGATATAATAAAATATTTACACTGTTATACAGGCTGTACACTCACTACTTTACATTGTAGCAAAGTGTCATTTCTTCAGTGTTGTCACATGAAAAGATATAATAAAATATTTACACTGTTATATAGGCTGTACACTCACTACTTTACATTGTAGCAAAGTGTCATTTCTTTAGTGTTGTCACATAAAGATATAATAAAATATTTACAAAAATGTGAGGGGTGTGCTCACATTTTTGGGATACTGTATGTCTCGATAGCATTTAAAGGGACAGTCAGCACCAGAATTTTTGTTGTTTTAAAAGATAGATAATCCCTTAATTACGAATTCCCCAGTTTTGCATAACAGTTATAATTATACACGTTTTACCTCTGTAATTACCTTGTATCTAAGCCTCAGCAGACTGCCACCTTATTTCAGTTCTTTTGACAGACTTGCATTTTAGCCAATCAGAGCTATCTCCATGGTAAATTCACGTGCATGAGCTCAATGTTATCTATATGAAACACAAACTAATGCCCTCTAGAGGTGAAAAACTATCAAAATGCATTTAGATTAGAGGCGGCCTTCAAGGTCTAAGAAATTACCATATGAAACTCCTAGGTTTAGCTTTCAACTAAGAATACAAAGAGAACAAAGCAAAATTGGTGATAAAAGTAAATTGGAAAGTTGTTTAAAATGACATGCCCTATTTGAAACATGAAAGTTTTTTTTGGACTTGACTGTCACTTTATTATTTTTCGCATAAAGAGTTCACGTATTTTTTTTTTTTTTTAAATACTGTAGACACAATAAATATGAATGAATGAGAATATAGTATGAAAATGTCTTCCTATCACGTACCTGCAATTATAAGTAAAGGCAGAGCAATGTTTTTTGGCACACATCTATGTGCTTTTAGGCTAATAAAATTGTACTTCATTGCTGGTAACCCTTTCAGAGAAATCAGTCCATAATAAATATTAGGGAACAAGACCGGTTTCTCAAAATATAAAGTGCAAAAACCCTAGTATTTAATTGTTACTAAACCAGTATTCAAACACTACATCTGCTCAGAGTCAGCAGTGCTTTGTACACCACATATTAAGTCATCACAGACATAATACACAACACTGATAGCTCTCTGTTCTTGAATACTGGTGCAAGGGCTTTCAGAGGACGTGTATATGCCCCTGAAACACTTTTACTAGAACCTTTTCTGCTAATGGAAGTATCTTGCAAAATTGCTTCTGTTTAAAACTGAAACGCACCCATGCACACTTAAGTTTTGATCAGGAGCGAAACTACAGGGGGTGCAGAGGTCGCAATTGCAACTGGGCCCCAAGGGTGGGGGCCCAGCTGAAAGGAAAAAAAAACGTTGACCTGCCACTGCCTGCACTGATATCATGTGAGTGTAACATGATGCTTCACTGATGTCTGACTACAGGGGTTAGTGTTTCTGTTTTACCCATTGGTGTTTATGTGTGTGTGTATGTATTTATGTATGTATGTGACTGTGTGTATGTATTTATGTATGTATGTGACTGTGTGTGTGTATTTATGTATGTATGTGACTCTGTGTGTATTTATGTATGTATGTGACTCTGTGTGTATTTATGTATGTATGTGACTCTGTGTGTATTTATGTATGTATGTGACTCTGTGTGTATTTATGTATGTATGTGACTCTGTGTGTGTATGTATGTATGTGACTCTGTGTGTGTATGTATGTATGTGACTGTGTGTGTATGTATGTATGTGACTGTGTGTGTATGTATGTATGTGACTGTGTGTGTATGTATGTATGTATGTGACTGTGACTGTGTGTATGTATGTGACTGTGACTGTGTGTATGTATGTGACTGTGTGTGTGTATGTGACTGTGACTGTGTGTATGTGACTGTGACTGTGTGTATGTATGTGACTGTGTGTATGTATGTGACTGTGTGTATGTATGTGACTGTGTGTATGTATGTGACTGTGTGTATGTATGTGACTGTGTGTATGTATGTGACTGTGTGTATGTATGTGACTGTGTGTATGTATGTGACTGTGTGTATGTATGTGACTGTGTGTATGTATGTGACTGTGTGTATGTATGTGACTGTGTGTATGTATGTGACTGTGTGTATGTATGTGACTGTGTGTATGTATGTGACTGTGTGTATGTATGTGACTGTGTGTGTATTTATGTATGTATGTGACTGTGTGTGTATTTATGTATGTATGTGACTGTGTGTGTATTTATGTATGTATGTGACTGTGTGTGTATTTATGTATGTATGTGACTGTGTGTGTATTTATGTATGTATGTGACTGTGTGTGTATTTATGTATGTATGTGACTGTGTGTGTATTTATGTATGTATGTGACTGTGTGTGTATTTATGTATGTATCTGACTGTGTGTGTATTTATGTATGTATGTGACTGTGTGTGTATTTATGTATGTATGTGACTGTGTGTATTTATGTATGTATGTGACTGTGTGTGTATTTATGTATGTATGTGACTGTGTGTATTTATGTATGTATGTGACTGTGTGTATGTATGTATGTATGTATGTGACTGTGTGTATTTATGTATGTATGTGACTGTGTGTATTTATGTATGTGACTGTGTGTATTTATGTATGTGACTGTGTGTGTATTTATGTATGTATGTGACTGTGTGTGTATTTATGCACGTGTGTGTATGTTTGTGGAACCAGCAAATTACAGACCTTGTTACTACAGCATGGGGGGGCGGGGGATAAACAGTGTCAGTCTATACAGTACCACTATATACAGTACGGGGGGCTGGACCATGTCACAGACTACTGTGGTCACTTTATAAAGTACTGGGGCGGGTAGGGTCAGGCCAGCCATCTCACCGACAGATTACAGACTGTCACTGACTCACTGTATACAGTACTGGTGGGTTAAACAGTGTCACTATATACAGTACGGGGGGCTGGACCATGTCACAGACTACTATGGTCACTTTATAAAGTACTGGGGCGGGTAGGGTCAGGCCAGCCATCTCACCGACAGATTACAGACTGTGTCACTGACTCACTATATACAGTACTGGTGGGTTAAACAGTGTCTTTATCCAAAAAATAATGAGTTAATAAAAAGGCAAACAAACTATTCTATCTTTTTAACCCCTTCATGACAGAGGCAATTGTACTTAAACAAAACCTAGAATTTCTGCTATATGTTTTTACAAGTTCTGCAGCACATTGTAGAGATCTGCTACTATGCCCAGATTCCACAGCGCATTTGCTCCCTAGCACCGTGTAGTAACGCAGTGGCGGCAGATGGGGATTTGCAAGACCCCATATTCCCAGAAACCGGCATTGTGTGCTTTATGAATCAGCGGCGCTTCACCAACGGCACAGTTTAGATGAGGACTATGATTTACATTGTGTGCTCCTTGCACAGATCTGCCCCTGCATCAGTGTGCAGCATGGTGATGTGCGAGATCCCATATACCTGAGAAATTATGTGCAAGTGGGTTATGAGGTTACACATGCTGCACACTGATGCAGGGGCAGGTCTCTGCACGGAGCACGCAGAATGTAAATCATAGTCCTCATCTAAACTGTGCCATTGGTGATGCGCGGCTGATTCATAGAGCACACAATGCCGGGCTCTGGGAATATGGGATCTTGCGAATCACCATCTTCTACAGGGTTACTGCAAGGTACTAGGGAGCAAATGTAAATGGTGGGTTATAACTAGATGCTACAAAGTGATCTTACTTTACTGGCAAATCCTGTGCATGCGCACAAACTAGTAACGCTGAGAGAAGACCTACGAGCGTATGCTTACAGGAGTCAAGGGTTTGGAAAGTGCCTTCTAAATCAGAAACTTTACTTTGAGAAAAAAAATATATACAAGCAGTTGTTAGAGATTGGACACAGTGCAAGCACTTTCACATTTAACAGACACAATTAGGCATTTTTTATTTTCAGTGTACAATGTCCCTTTAAGGGCGCCACACTACTATATTGTTTTTTAGAGGACAAATAGGGCTTTCTTTTTGTATCAAATATTTACTTGTAAACTATAATTTTATATGAAAAAAACCTAAGTGTGAAAAATTAAGAAATGTTATGTTTTCCAATAAAGGTACAACAATAACCTCCACGCAAAGGTTCTATGAGGTTTCTGGAAGTTACAGGGTCTTACATGGAAATTTGGCACATTGATTTTCTGGGCCAATGTTGCCTTTGAGACGTTATGGCAGCCCAGGAATAAAAATACCCCCCCCTCATGACAGAGTGGCTGAGCTGAACGTAAAGAGGGGCAGGACAAGGTCAGGGGATCCATGAAGTTCGGAATACAGAATAAAATAAATCAGAGTGATTGCAATTAAAGGCGTAACACTGTGATATTCTAAAGCAATCAGTGATACAGAGGCCTGGTAGAGAGGGGCAGTAAGGGCAATGGTAGCTAGAGTCCTTCCTCACACATTTTTATAGCAGACCGCACTTTTTCTGGGGTGACATTTTGTAGGTTGTGGGGGGATCCTAAAGGGAAAATGCCTGCTGCAGAGTCGCTGGACATCTTCTGAATGAACTGTGGGAGGAATAGGGCTCTGGTTAAACCATAGATATAATATTTAAAGGGATACTAAACCCATTTTTTTCTTTCATGATTCAGATAATTTACTCTTTTTTATAATTTTTTCTTTGTTCTCTTGGTATCGATTTTTATTGAATACAAACGCAGGTTATACATTTGAAAATCATAGGAATATCAGTAAATTGGTTCCATAGGTTAAACAAATTGTATAATAGTATTACACTTGAAAGAAAACCAGTTTTATAACTTTATGCTTCTGTAAGTAATAGAGTGAGAAACGCGTAAGGCTTTAGATTGGCCCAACTTAGTATCCCCTAAGTGTTACCTATAGTTTCTGATGTATGGTTGGATACAGTGTTGCAATAATCATCATGGCTAGGAAATCGTCTATGCGTTTAGGGATTTGTAATTTTCTTACAGAAGTGTTTGAGCAACAAAGGATTTACATTCTGATATATTAGGGGTGCAAGATGATTTCCATCTGCTGGGGATTAACCGTTTGGCATAATTCCCCATGATAAATAGTAGTTGGGATCTCAGTTTGCATTTAATCTTGGGGAAATTGCTGGGGGGAAAAATAAGACTGGGTTTAGTGGGAGCGGAATACTAAGGGCTTTTCTATGACTTTCTTAATCTCCATCCAATAGAGAGTGATTTAGGGGCATAGCCACCATATATGCAAGCGGTCCTCTGTGCCGCCACAGATTCTCCAGCAATCGGTAGTGGTGTATATGGAGGCTAGTCTGGTAGGGGTATACCACCACCGGCATAAAAGCTTTATGTTTGTCTCTAAGAAATTGAAGAATTACCTTTGCTCATATTGTGAAAAACCATATAATTCAAATAGATCACATAGATATATATATGGGGGGTCTCACCAAAACTATGGGGGGTCTCACCAAAACTATGGGGGGACATATCACTATAACAGGCCCTACAGTAACAACTATGAGGTGCCTTATGAGGATCAAAGATGGGAAGATAGACAATACGAACAAAGGAGGGGAAGAAGGGATCAAAGATTAGGCACATATGGAGAAAGAACAGGACAACATGAACATCACCAAGGAGAAAGATATGAGCAAAGAATTTGGAAGGACCACAATTACCCTAAGAGGGATTGGAGAAATCAAGAGAACATAGAGGGACAACACCCTCATGACAAGAGAGAGTTACAACAAAGGTGGAATTATGGTGAAGAGAGACCTTCTGATAGAAGATATGACCAAAACTATGGAACACCAATAGGAACAAGAAGACCACAGAAGAGAATAGAGAATGGGAATGTTGAGAAACCAAAGGAGATTAAAAGAAGTGAAAATCTTGAAGGAAGGGGTGAGAGAGGAGATACTAAAAGCCATGCATCCAACATTTCAGGACCACAATATTTAGAAATACCCCATTCCACCTCTTCTACTACTCCCTCTTTTTTAGTGTTGGACCACTACCACCACAGAGAGTGGGAGGAAAATCAGTCAACAACAAAGGCAAAAAAAAGAACCATAGAGGGAAGAGAGGAGGGGTCAAAGTAAAGAAGAATGAGGAGAAGATCGATAAACAGGAGGACAAGGAGACAAACAAAGGGATATTTAACCTAAGCTCCTATGAACTAAACAAAGATGAAAAATCCATCTTAGGACTGGGCTTATCATTTGCTCCATCTAGAAGCCTCGATAAATTTAATACCTTTGTGAGCACTAAAGAGTTTATCAGGAAACTCACTCTAAAGAGATTCTTTCTCAAAACGCCGCTGGAAAGGATGAGTTATGGATTTAAGGAGTATGGTTCTACAGCACGAGAGGACTGTTACCAACATACGGACCTTAAGCCAAAGTCCACATTCTACCCCTTAACTCACAAAGGAACTGCACTGGAGACCTTCGAGACAATAGTGTGTAGAGAGATACGGGACATTCATCTTAAAAAGCTGAATTTGAAGAATAAGAACTTATCCATTAAACAATTTCAAACAATTAAGAAATTGGAACAAAACCACAACCTGACCATAAAATCCGCCGATAAAGGCGGAGGAATTGTGGTAATGAATAGAAAAGACTATAATGATGAACCTGAGAGGATTCTGAGTGATGGGAACACATATCAGGAATCAGGAAAACCCAGTGAATATGTATAAAAAGGAGCTGTTAAGAATAATAAAGGAGGCTAAGGAAGATAACATCTTAAATGAGAAAGAATACAACTATATCAATGTACAGTATCCCAGGACTCCAATTATATAACATCTCCCAAAGATTCATAAAGATCTCAATAAGCCACCTGGGAGACCGATAATATCCGGGATAGGTTCGTTGAGCAGCAATCTGTCTGAATATGTCGACAGACATCTGCAAAAACATGTTAAAGAACGCCCCTCCTATTTAAGGGATTCAACCCAGATAATCTTCTCGAAGATATATCATGGGAGAAGGACTATATTTTGGTGACGTGTGACGTGACCGCGCTGTACACCAGCATACCCCACGAGGAGGGTTTGAAAGCGGTGAGATTCTACTTGGAGAAGGATACGGAGATCCCATTAAAACAATGCGACTTTATTCTGGACAGCATCCACTATATATTACATCACAACTATTTTTGTAATAATGGAAAGTTTTATCGACAGATATGTGGTACAGCGATGGGGACTAGGTTCGTGCCAAGTTATGCCAATCTCTATATGGCCAAATGGGAGGAGATATTCTGGGAATCATGCCCAGCAGGCGCGGACCTAGTCCTCTATCGCCGATATATTGATGACATCATAATGATCTGGAAAGGGTCACAAGAAGATCTGGAGCATACTATGAATGTCATGAATGGAAATGAAGCCAACTTGCACTTCACATATGAATGGAGTCGAAAGTCACTAACATATCTTGACTTGAATATAGAGGTAAAAGAGGGAACAATTGAAACATCAACTTTTTTCAAAAAGGTGGACAGTAATAACTATGTCCACCAAACAAGCTGTCACCATACCAATTGGAAGAGGAATATCCCCAAGGGGCAGCTTCTCAGAATGAGGAAAAACTGTTCTAATCACTCAAAGTGGGAAGAACAAGCGCAAATAATTAAGGCAAAGTTTTTAGACAGAGGTTATAATGAAAAAGCATTGGACCAGAAAATAGAAGAAATAGGAAAAATCGATAGAAGAGACTTAACCAAATATAAAGAGAGGATAAAAAAGATTGACGAAGAGGTCATAAATATACCTCTAATTACGGAATATAGCCAGAACAGCCGAATCATTGAAGATATCTTCAGAAAACATTGGAATATTCTTAAAGATGATGACATTCTTGGTGAAAAACTACCACAAAAACCAAGCTTTGTATATAGAAGGGCCAATAACTTAAACACACTGGCACCCAGTACCCAAAAGAAAAAACCACCTGAAACAAAGGACCCATTTGGGAAAATAGTGAGAGGTTTTTTCCCATGTCATACATGCAAAGCATGTAAGAGTGGTATAAAATCAACTGAATTCCAATCAAATAATAGCATGAAGAAATACAAAATTAAAAATTTGATTCGCTGTCACGACCGAAACGTCATCTACCTACTCCAATGTCCCTGTGGCCTCCAATATATTGGACAAACATCAAGGCCACTAAGGGACAGAATAAGGGAGCATATCCTCTGTATCGAAAAACTTAATAAGGAAACCCCCCTCTACAAACATTTTTCCGAAAAACATCAGGGAGATATAAAAACCTTGAAATATATGGGGATACAAAAGGTCCCTATAAATTGGAGAGGGGGAGATCATGAAAAAAAGCTATTGACCGAAGAATCTAGATGGATCTTCTATATGGACTGTTTATTCCCAAGAGGGTTGAATAACAAAGAAGATCTGTCCCACCTCCTAAATCTAAACTAAGAACGGATGAGAATTACAACTAGAACTGTTACATTCTGAATACATTTAAACACTCTGGATAAATCCACTTAAAAAAGAAAACCCTCACCTCAGAGATCATATTCAGTGACTAATCATAAGCCACATCCATTTATATGTTATGAAGGAATATTAGTAAAAAGTACCGCATCCCCAATTACACATAGGTTGATCCAACATGAAAGAATACCATCAAAATAATTAACACTCTCACAGATAAAACATCTCACAAATTTGAAAGAGCACTGTACAACACCCATTGTCACCAAATAGACCACTTGAAAATCTCTCACAGCATCCAAACTCTGTAGATATACAGAAATTGGAGAAGAATCCTCTCCACCTTTCCAGCTAGATATAACTACTAACATAGTTGTTTTAAATCCAAATACTAAGATCATCAGGATAAGCTAAAAAAGAAATAATGTGACTCACAAACTCTTAAAGAAAGGTATAATGAACACAGATATACTAAGAGACCTAGATGAGTAGTAAAAATAGCACTAACACTACAGAAAATTGGCAACACATAAAAAAGTGAAGTTGTAAAGAAAGCTATATCCAGGATATCTTAAGAACCTACACACTAAGATCAGCATAAAGGACTTCCAAATAACCAAAATGAAAAGGGTCATATAAATCATTTTTTCTCTTTTTTATTTCTTCTATAAATGTGAATATATGAACTGTATTAAGTTCACTTAAAGCATGAGAACGCATTACCATATATGTACCCAATGATTAGGTTGGAATATATATAAAAAGTTGTTAGAATAAGTGCTAAACCGGAGGAGCCCTTTCAAAAACCTCCCTTCCACCTGTTGGAGAACTGAAAAGGAAAACTAATATTAAATTATCAGATTAATAATACCACTAAAAGTTGATTATAGGAACATCCACCATATTACACAAATCCCATATATATTATTTTGGAAAATTAAAGAATGAACCTAGAGTATCTCCATATTGAAAAAATAAAAAAACACTCAGCAATCTACAAAGGTTGAAGCTTAGAGGATTTATAAATTAAAAAATTGGCAAATATAAAATTGCATATATTGCTGACAACGACAAATTCACCTACTATGATCCAGAATGGTCATCAGGATTAAGAGTTTTAAATTATATGTAGTATAAGGAAACTATAGTAAACCCGTAACTTTACGGTAATAAAGAGTGTATCTCTTTCCTTAGATAAAAATTCTCCTCACAAAATACACTTAATGAAAAGGGACATCATCGGGAAATTAGGATATCATTACTGATGTAGTAAGACATGACACAGATTGCAAATGAGGAAACACACCTATGACTGATAAATAATGTCAGTTTCCCCTGTAGCGACATTTCTGAACAGACTATAACAAAGTTAGAATATGGGCCAATTATGGGGAAGTATAAGGACACACACAATGCCTAATATCCAATAAGGAAGCATATGTGTCACACACCCCCAGGGGCAGTCAATCACATAAATGTTGGTAGCAATCAGAACAACCAATCAAAATGGATAAAAATCGGGTTATGATAGAGCTATCGAAACAAAGATTTTTACACATTTTTATTCCTAACATAAGTAGTAGTAGGACCGCATAAGCTCCTAAAGTTAGGATTACATCAAAAACATGAAATAGGAATAAATATATTACACACGGAGGTTTTAAACAAACACTTCCGGTTTGACGCAAGGGTCACTACTGACAGGGTATTTAAACCCCCTGTCTAAATAGTTAAAACCAGTCTTGAGAAAGGTCACTACTTGACCGAAACGCGTTGGCTGGTAAGTTTGATTCTGATATATACATTTATTTGTAGCAATCTACACTATTTTTAATTCTTTCGGCAGAGGGACAGTGAGCTAACAAGCAGAGGGAACAAAGGCTTGAAAGGGCTGAGGGACCGGACGCTTGAGAGCAAAGGAACCCAGGGCTGACAAGAAAATCTTGCACACTTAGGACCGTGAGGATTATAAATACATTGACTGTGGCATATTAACTGTTGGAATTTAAAGGTTGTCAAGTATTGCACACACTCACTCACCATTTTGGTTTAGTTTGCCATTTAAAAGACATATTTCGGATGGAACACTAAGTTAAGGATTAATCACTAGACTATTCTGCCACGATTATTATTTATTATTTTTCATTATAAAATAATTGAAATAATTGTTTTTATTGAGGATTGAGATCCATCACCGGATTGTTCTTTTCACTGTGATTGTTGCTTTTTTTGCTTTTCCACTGGAATTATTTTTTCACTTCAATTGTTTTCATCTGTGACTGTTTCTTCACCAATATTGTTTCACAGCTTGTGCATCACGTTTTAGGAGGTAGTTTTTACTACCACTACACCCAAGTATTTGTATTGTATTAGTAGGGAGTAAGTCGACCACTATTCAATCTGTTCTGTATTAGTTATTTTATCAAGGAGATTTTATACAGCTAAACCCTGATCGCTAACGATTGCTAGCAGTTAATGTGTACTTGTTTATCGTCTTATTTATCTGACATGGAAGGTTCCAATTTTGGAAAACAGGTTATCTCATCCACTGGTTTGAGATAGGGGGTTAAGACCAAACCACCAGAAACAAGCTTTATATTGATTTTATCACCACTCCAATGTATGGTAAAAGCATGTTTTAGATTGTTTACATGGATCCATGAGGGAAACAAAGATTGTATAATTTTATTCAATACCCAGAGGACTGTGATTTTATAATAAAATTTTATATATGTTTATTTTATATATGTTAATTTTGGTATCCAATGTTGTTAAAACACAATATTGGGCTTTAATGTGATTGTTCTAGCTGTATTGCAAGATACTTAGCTATCGCAGTTGAAGAAAACCATTATTGTTCCGATTGTGTTGTAATAAACACATTTTGAATTCAAACTTGTAAATTTGTTTTTAGTGATTAGGGGACCCTGCCTTCTACAGTTGGCGCTCTGATATTTCTTTCAGTCATATTGTGAAAAATCCTGGACCATTGTTTTATAGTTTATGATGGAAGATTTCAGGCCCGGTATTCCAAAAACATTTTATAAATGAGTGATAAGGTGCCTTTTGTGTAGGTAGAGTAGTAGAGTGTTTCAAGTTCTCTTTATTTGAAAAAAGGGTTATGTAAGCTTAGAAGCCGGTCTATTTTTGGTTCAGAACCCTGGAAAGTGCTTGCTGATTGGTGGCTACATTCAGCCGGCAAGCGCTACCCAGGTGCTGAACAAAAAAAGGGCTGGCTTCTATGCTTTACATTCCTGCTTTTCAAATAAATATAGCAAGAGAATGAATAAAAATTAATAGGAGTAAATTTGAAAGTTACTTAAAATTGCTGCTCTATCTAAATAATGAAAGAAAGAAAAAAAAAACTTTGGGTTTTGTGTCCCTTTAAGTCATACAACTCTGCCTGGCCAAACAAGTCTTTCTTCTCCCTTGTGTTAACTCGTGCATCCAACCCCTGAAAGCTGTTCTCAAATTTGAACTCCCTTCTATGTCTGTCTGCACCTCCACCCACTGCCAAACTCACAGTTCATTATTGGCAATCACTTCTAACATTAAATTGACAATATTAGAAGAGAGATCTACACCTCACCCCTTCTATTAACAAAACTCTGCTACTTTCCTCCTGTAATAGAGGAAGAAGTCCCCTCATTTTGTCACACAATCTACTTCTAAATGACCTTCCCAAACACCGCCTGCCATCTCCAATCTACCATGAATGCTTGAGCTAGACTCATCCACCTGAGTCACCGATCTACATCAGCTGCTCCGCCAGTCTACATTGGCTCCCCATACACTCAAATACAATTCAAAGTACTAACTATCCTATAAAGCACCCAACAGCCTCAATCCAAACTTTATTTCCTCTCATCTCCAAATATTTCCTGACCCATCCTCTTCAATCAACCACTGACCTACGTCTCTCCACTCCTGTTCTCTCTCCCACTCACGCGCTGCTCCTGTCATCTGGAACTCACTAACCCGCTCTATAAGTCTCCAACCTTGTATAGCTTCAGACGCTCCTTGACAACCCACCTAATACAGAGAGGCTCCTCCCTCTCTCTCATCCTAACCAAAATAGATCTTATACTGCGTGACTCACTGCTGCGACTACAATCCATGTGACAAGCTACCCCAAACCTTACGTCTTTGCCCCCTCAACATGCAGACTGTAAGCTCTCCGGAGCAGGACCCTCTTCCTCCTGTACTAGATTTGTTTAGTCTGTTATCACAAGTCATTGTATACTTCTATCTTTGTACCCAGCGCTACAGACTCTTGCGGCACTATAACAAATAAATAATAATGGTGCTCAGCAGTATCTATAATAAACAGAGTAGGTAATGATTTATAACTGGTTAAGACTCCATAGTGAGTAGACACAGGGCTGCATTTACCATTAGGCTATGTAAGCAGCTGTCTATGGGAGTCTCATTACCTATAGTTTATTTTGCTGGGGATATTATACCACAGTGAAGTTATTGTCTGTGATGCCAGTGAGTGTCAAATGGAACATGTAAAGCACAGAACAGCAATCCATGGGGCACTATGGGAAAATATATTGGGCTCATTCATTTACTGCCACTGACAGTCACATTGGTCTGACAGGGACGAAGAGAACAGAGCAAGTGCTGGGATCTCACTCGATCCAGCTAAAAAGATGACCAAGAAACCCAAAAACCCTGCTCATCTAGATTTAATAAAATAAAAACAAAGGAAAAAATATACTTTGTATTAGTTGTGTTTATTTGCAAAACGTTATGGCTAAAATATAATCTAGAAAATAACGGTTTCACTTTAAGACATGAGAGGAAGGGGAAGGAACCCCCTTGTGGAGAATACACTGAATAGCACTCTGGAGTTTGCTAGAAATCTTATACAGTTCAAATTACTAAATAGTTTAAATCCACTAAATCACAAGGGATGTGAGCCCATAAAGAGTTAAAAGTAACTTTTATTAATGCATATACTCAAAAATAGGGAGAACTGTGATTAAAAACACTTTGGAAAAACTCTGTAAGAACCTACCCTGGGAAAAAGCCCGAAACATGGTAGGGTTTACAATAGGGACTTGTGTTTTAATTTGCGTTTGCTTACTTTATTTACTTTGAGTCACACTAATATGCATTACAAACAGGGGCTCAAGCTATTCCATTAGGTTAAGCACAAGCTGGTAAACGCATGAGCCGGCAGTAAACTCAGGGATATACATACTGTGCTTTAAAGGGATATTCCAGCCAAAACTTGAATCTACATGGATGCATTTTAGTTTGGAATAGAAGCATTTTTATTATATACTGATGTATAAGCAAATAAGTTTCTAATAAAAGATATATATAGCCGTTTGTTTCAAAAGCGTATTTAAGTATGCGCCGTGCTTTTAAACAAAGCCTAAGGAGCTTGTACCATCTAGTAATGAATTTCAGTGCTGACATGATACAAACCCCACTGGTGCTCTGAGCTGCTGCAGTATTTGAAATGTTTGTGCCCTGAGGATATCTAACTATGCTTTACGTACAGAGAAAAATATTCACACTAAAAAAAATTATAACTTACTAGAAGCATTTTTTCCAATACATGTGCACTGCAAATATGTTTCTATACAAATATGTAATTCGTCTACATGTATTTAAATTTGTCTGGAATGTCCCTTTAAGCTTCCTTTGCCTTGGATTTTGGGGACAGCATTGTTGTTACAGGGTATGGTTTCCTTATATTTAGTCAGCCTAATCTTTTGGCACTTAAGCGCTATACCCAATTGAATGTGAGTAGTTGCAACAAACTGTTGCCGTATGACTGCCACTGTTACAATCTTAAGAATCAATCCAATTGTTCCAATTTGGTAACAATATTAAATAGACAAGTATATGCAGGTTCTCTTTTCTTTTATAATCTAAAAAGGGGTTTGCAGCAAAGCATTATTGTGCCAACCATTTGTAAACATACAAACTAATGTTACATAATTCCACACATAGTGCAGAATTATATAACATTAATTTGTAATTTTACTGCCCCTTTAATGTGTGAAGTGGAATATTTTAACAGCCACTGTCTGAACCCTCTAACACAGGCTAATATTTACAGAGTTCACATTCACTGAATTAGTCCTTTGTACTCATCTGTACAAGTACATGCTCTTCTCACATTGTGGAAATGTAATTAATAAATATGCATATATGTTGATGTATATTAAAATCCCTCAGATACTCACTCCTTAGGATTAACCCCGTTTCATTTATTTTACCCCATACTAAGGCTCTTTAATATTTTTGGTAGAGTTTTTCCAAAGAGTTTTTAATAATCACAATTCTCCTATTTTATTGAGTATATGCATTAATAAGTGTTATTTTTAACTCTTTATGGGCTCACATCCCTTGTGATTTAGTGGATTTAAACTATTTAGTCATTTGAACTACATAATTTTAGCAAACTCCAGAGGGCTATTCATAATGAATTAATAATTAGTAATGCCATTGGTTTTTGCATTTCAGGATCACTTTGAAGACAGTTTTAGCTGTGGCGTTGGTGTAAGATGTTGGATAATATCTGCACATAACTACACACACTGAAGGCTTCTAGAAACCATCTTCCTCTTGATACACTATGATGTATTTGTATGGAGCGGAGACCTGACAAGCAGCACAAGAACTCTAAGACATTTGGTGACTGGGTCAGTGATTTAATGGACTAATGGTCACAATTTAAGACAAGTTACTCATCAGAAGTTAGTTTTTATTTAAGTGCTGTGTTTGTGTCACTAGGTATTTATATAAAAGTGTCAGCCATTAGTATAATGGGTACAGTGCTCATGTAGATTTATCCCATAAGACCAAGCAACTTGTAGCTCCCCGTGTGCTGTAATAGTCAGGGATGGTTCCTGCCCCACCACTCTCCAAACACCATGTGCAAAGATCCCACTGCAACAAGTGCTTATCAGTACGTTGCCAAAGTCATCTCAACTGTCTTCCTAGCATATAATATAAAGTGCACAACAATACTCCGTCACTACAGCCCACCGGTGTTACAATCACCACCCTGGCATCAGCCTCACAAGTGAAGTGCCAACCTGGAGCGTCAGCCATTCCCAATGATCACATTAATATCTTAAGATGTGAGTTAGATTCCAGGCCCCTCTCAAAATTGTCAGAAGTAACACCTAATACATTATTTTTAAAGCTTTGAAATGAAGACTTTAAATGCTAAACAGCATTATAAACCTAATTAAATAATCAGACTGTATCAAACTAAGTTTAATGAACAAAAACTATTTTTTACTTGCTTTTTTCTGCAAACAGTTCTCTGCATTGTTAAATATTGGGTCTGCACCTATTCTATGCATTTGAATCTGCAGTGATTAATAAGCAGTTAGGCAGGAAGATAAAAGGGAAGTGTGGCTGCTAGATCTTGTTCGATAGGTCTGGTCTGCTCTGTGTACACAGATCAATTTCAGTCTGCCAAGTTGCATAACTGCTGCAACACAAGCGGACAGCTCCACCTACTGGCTATTTTAATTAGTGCACTGCTTTTCAATAGCAGTCACATGATTTTAAAAAAAAAGTGGCTATTCTGAAACGGCGCAAATTGAACCGGTGTAAACCGAGGGCCACCTGTACTGAATTTCTGCTCCTGATCATACCTATGTATGCTTTTCAAAAGAGGAGAACCAAGAATATGTAATAAAGGGTCTAGATTTGGCTAAACTTGTTTTTCTGCCAGAAGCTACTACTGTTATAGGGTACTGACTGGAATTCAAGCTCACAGTACAAAACCTATTGTATAATGGTCTCCCCACACCAACCAAAATATTATCATGGTCTATATAGCCTGACAAGTCAAGCCATAAGGGCATCTGGAGAACCAATGTTTCAATGCTGACTGCAAGATTAACATTAAAAGCAAAGTGACAGCCTTTATGGAACTTGCATATTAGAGTGTAGAGACTGCTCACCAAGTTTATTATAGGCAACCAAGAAAAAGTTTATGCTAGCCCCAGTCAAACTGTACAAACATCCCTACTAATCCCATGAATAGCTGTGAAGGAAGAAGCAGAGACCACCACAGCCCATTACCCTCTGTCACCCCCCAATAATAAGCAGACAAGCATATAGCGTGTTCAGCAGCACTTTTATTGATATAAATAACAGCAGACAGATCCTCAGGGGTGTGGTCTGTACTTCTTCCTCCAGCATCAAGGTCGACTCACCCAGTCAGCAGAACCTCTTCATCAGCAGATGCCCAAAACCTGCAGACAAATAGATCATGAGAACCTGACAGCAGCAGCATCAATAATCAAGTTGTTCTTTTAAGTACAGCACTGAGATAGACAAGCAACACAGTAGATTTGAATAAACAAATGCAAGATAAGACAATGCAATAGCACTTAGTCTGAACTTCAATTGAGTAGTAGATTTTTTTTTCTGACAATTTTAAAAGTTATGTCTTACCACTCCCCTGTACCATGTGACAGCCATCAGCCAATCACAAATGCATACATGTACCATGTGACAGCAATCAGCCATTCACAAATGCATACACTTATTGCAAATGCTCAGTAGGAGCTGGTGACAAAGTAAATATATAAAGACTGTGCACATTTAGTTAATGGAAGTAAATTGGAAAGTTGTTTAAAATTGCTGCTCTGAATAATGAAAGTTAAATTTTAATTGTGTCCTTTTAACATTTGTGTTTGTCCAAAAAGCAGTCTAATCTGCAAGTCAAACCGCAGATTGTTTCTCAGCCTCTCTATGGAGCATGGGACAAAGCACAAGAAATGTTTAACCCTTTATACACCGCATAAAATAACTCCATAAGACAGGAGTAAAAAAAATAAAATGTATAGAGACACAAACTAGCCTATTCCTTTTTAAGTCACTGCAGCAGAGTAAATATGATAGATTACCATTTTGATGGTAATGAGGTTTACCTGATGTAGAATATAAAGTTTAAGGAGTCATGAGAAAGCTTTATGTGATTAAATTCATTCACTTGTAAAGTCACTAGATCAGGTCCCAGGTTATTTTACTTGTTAAACAGTGGCAAAGAGTTAGTTTCTCCTTAAAATATTATACATGTTTAGTAACCAGAAGTTTAACCAATAGATCAATCTGGGCTGACCACAAAACAAACTGACCGTAAACCCAGATCAGAGTCACTAATAAACTTCCCACTTACAAGAATTCTGTGTGTGTAAGCAATTATGTAGAACAAACCAGGATTACACTTTCCACAGCAATTTTCATACAAATTTAGCTGCCATGTTTCAGGTTCTCATACTCCATTATATAAAAATGTGAGTTTAACACACACGTTCTTCCCCCCCCCCCGTCCACACATGTCCCCATCAGCTCAGCTAGCTGACCACACACACGTCTGTCCCCCCCCCATCCCCACACCATGCACGCGTACACCCCCCCCCCCCCCCATCAGCTCAGCAAACACACACACTATACACAGTAACATGCCCCCCATCTAGGGTTGCCACCTCAGCCATGTTTTCCTGGACACTTATGAGTTACACATGCTGCAGGGTGTGCAGGGAGGAACATGTATTGTGTTTCTGGACAGCACTATTCATATTCCTACCTGCAGCATGTATAACTTATAAGTGTTCTGTATTTTAAGGGACAGGTGGCAACCCTACCCCCATCAGCTCAGCCAGCACACACACTATACACAGTAACATGCCCCCCCATCAGCTGAGCCAGCACACACACTATACACAGTAACATGCGCGCCCCCCCCCCCCCCATCAGCTCAGCCAGCACACACTATACACAGTAACATGTCCCCATCAGTTCAGCCAACACACACACACTATACACAGTAACATGTCCCCCCCATCAGCTCAGCCAGCACACACTATACACAGTAACATGTCCCCCCCATCAGTTCAGCCAGCACACACACTATACACAGTAACATGTCCACATCAGTTCAGCCAGCACACACACACACAGTAACATGTCCCCATCAGTTCAGCCAGCACACACACACACACTATACACAGTAACATGTCCCCATCAGTTCAGCCAGCACACACACTATACACAGTAACATGTCCCCATCAGTTCAGCCAGCACACACACACACACACACACACACTATACACAGTAACATGTCCCCATCAGTTCAGCCAGCACACACACACACACACTATACACAGTAACATGTACCCATCAGTTCAGCCAGCACACACACACACTATACACAGTAACATGTCCCCATCAGTTCAGCCAGCACACACACACACTATACACAGTAACATGTCCCCATCAGTTCAGCCAGCACACACACACACACACTATACACAGTAACATGTCCCCATCAGTTCAGCCAGCACACACACACACACACTATACACAGTAACATGTCCCCATCAGTTCAGCCAGCACACACACACACACTATACACAGTAACATGTCCCCATCAGTTCAGCCAGCACACACACACACACACACACTATACACAGTAACATGTCCCCATCAGTTCAGCCAGCACACACACTATACACAGTAACATGTCCCCATCAGTTCAGCCAGCACACACACACACACTATACACAGTAACATGTCCCCATCAGTTCAGCCAGCACACACACACACTATACACAGTAACATGTCCCCATCAGTTCAGCCAGCACACACACACACACACTATACACAGTAACATGTCCCCATCAGTTCAGCCAGCACACACACACACACACACTATACACAGTAACATGTCCCCATCAGTTCAGCCAGCACACACACACACACACACTATACACAGTAACATGTCCCCATCAGTTCAGCCAGCACACACACACACACTATACACAGTAACATGTCCCCATCAGTTCAGCCAGCACACACACACACACACTATACACAGTAACATGTCCCCATCAGTTCAGCCAGCACACACACACACTATACACAGTAACATGTCCCCATCAGTTCAGCCAGCACACACACACTATACACAGTAACATGTCCCCATCAGTTCAGCCAGCACACACACTATACACAGTAACATGTCCCCATCAGTTCAGCCAGCACACACACACACACACTATACACAGTAACATGTCCCCATCAGTTCAGCCAGCACACACACACACACTATACACAGTAACATGTCCCCATCAGTTCAGCCAGCACACACACTATACACAGTAACATGTCCCCATCAGTTCAGCCAGCACACACACACACACACACACTATACACAGTAACATGTCCCCATCAGTTCAGCCAGCACACACACACACACTATACACAGTAACATGTCCCCATCAGTTCAGCCAGCACACACACACACACTATACACAGTAACATGTCCCCATCAGTTCAGCCAGCACACACACTATACACAGTAACATGGCCCCATCAGTTCAGCCAGCACACACACTATACACAGTAACATGGCCCCATCAGTTCAGCCAGCACACACACACACTATACACAGTAACATGGCCCCATCAGTTCAGCCAGCACACACACACACTATACACAGTAACATGTCCCCATCAGTTCAGCCAGCACACACACACACTATACACAGTAACATGTCCCCATCAGTTCAGCCAGCACACACACACACTATACACAGTAACATGTCCCCATCAGTTCAGCCAGCACACACACACACTATACACAGTAACATGTCCCCATCAGTTCAGCCAGCACACACACACACTATACACAGTAACATGTCCCCATCAGTTCAGCCAGCACACACACACACTATACACAGTAACATGTCCCCATCAGTTCAGCCAGCACACACACACACTATACACAGTAACATGTCCCCATCAGTTCAGCCAGCACACACACACACTATACACAGTAACATGTCCCCATCAGTTCAGCCAGCACACACACACACTATACACAGTAACATGTCCCCATCAGTTCAGCCAGCACACACACACACTATACACAGTAACATGTCCCCATCAGTTCAGCCAGCACACACACACACTATACACAGTAACATGTCCCCATCAGTTCAGCCAGCACACACACACACTATACACAGTAACATGTCCCCATCAGTTCAGCCAGCACACACACACACTATACACAGTAACATGTCCCCATCAGTTCAGCCAGCACACACACACACTATACACAGTAACATGTCCCCATCAGTTCAGCCAGCACACACACACACTATACACAGTAACATGTCCCCATCAGTTCAGCCAGCACACACACACACTATACACAGTAACATGTCCCCATCAGTTCAGCCAGCACACACACACACTATACACAGTAACATGTCCCCATCAGTTCAGCCAGCACACACACACACTATACACAGTAACATGTCCCCATCAGTTCAGCCAGCACACACACACACTATACACAGTAACATGTCCCCATCAGTTCAGCCAGCACACACACACACTATACACAGTAACATGTCCCCATCAGTTCAGCCAGCACACACACACACTATACACAGTAACATGTCCCCATCAGTTCAGCCAGCACACACACTATACACAGTAACATGTCCCCATCAGTTCAGCCAGCACACACACACACTATACACAGTAACATGTCCCCATCAGTTCAGCCAGCACACACACTATACACAGTAACATGGCCCCATCAGTTCAGCCAGCACACACACTATACACAGTAACATGGCCCCATCAGTTCAGCCAGCACACACACTATACACAGTAACATGGCCCCATCAGTTCAGCCAGCACACACACTATACACAGTAACATGGCCCCATCAGTTCAGCCAGCACACACACTATACACAGTAACATGGCCCCATCAGTTCAGCCAGCACACACACTATACACAGTAACATGGCCCCATCAGTTCAGCCAGCACACACACTATACACAGTAACATGGCCCCATCAGTTCAGCCAGCACACACACTATACACAGTAACATGGCCCCATCAGTTCAGCCAGCACACACACTATACACAGTAACATGGCCCCATCAGTTCAGCCAGCACACACTATACACAGTAACATGGCCCCATCAGTTCAGCCAGCACACACTGTACACAGTAACATGGCCCCATCAGTTCAGCCAGCACACACTATACACAGTAACATGGCCCCATCAGTTCAACCAGCACACACTATACACAAGCACAGAGGTTTACTCACCTTCAGGAAGCATCTTGCCCCTGCAGCAGCCCCTCATACAAACACACAACTCACCACCCACACATTCTGATTAGTTCTAAGCCTTATTAACGGCTAATTAGTCTTTTATAGCCTGCAGACTCACACCTGGGAATCATATGACCCCACCAGCCAATAAGGACAGCAGCTGATCCTTTCACTAATTAGAACACTGCACAGGTATCACCTTAGGCTAATTAGTGAATTCACTGAAAAGAGAGATCTCACTCATATTACAGTTCCCTGTTTCAAAAGTTATTATATGAATCTGTGTCTTTAAATTCTTTAGGGCAATAATACATAAAGGAGTTTTTTTTCTCTGCTCAGAGAAAAAATCAGTGCACTAACTCTGATCAGATCAGTGCACTAACTCTGTGTAAAGACACATTACACACACTTGCACATAGGATTTATTGCTAATTGTATTATATTTGTAACCACATACACCCTGCTCTCCTATCACACAAGCACCTTAGCTTTCTGATCAGATATCACAAACTCCTGTTTATCCCATGTGAATCCTCAGTCTCTGTGAACTTCACCCCTTCTGACTTCCCCTCTGCCCTATTGCTTGGCACCATATCTGTAGATATATGCCCAGCTGTTTTACCGTTTGTCCCCCGGTCTGTTATAATGTCCCCTGATATCTTATTGGTCCATATACATAAATCAGTATGTAAAGAGATTCCCCATCATGTTTAGTTGTTTTATGCCAATTCATTAAACTGACAGCCCTCTCTGCCTTTAGACCATATTCCTTATGAAATAAGACGTAGAAGTCCTCTCTCACTGTCATTTTTAGAAAAAAAGAACCCCTTGATTGTCCACAAACCCTGATCCAGTGATTTAACTCTTGATTGACAAAGACAAAAAAAGAAAATTGCAGTATATATTTATAGGGAATCCTTTGATCATAGTTTGTGATTTAACACTTTGATTGCTTGGTGCATATACCCACACATATTATATATACACAGTCTATAGTAATAAACCTATAGTCATTACTGTAGTATAGTCTGTAGGTAGTGGGTGGGATATACAGATATATATATATATATATATATATATAGATATATATATATATATATATATATATATATATATATATATATATATATACAGTCTAGAGTAATAAACCTATAGTCAATACTGTAGTATAATCTGTAGGTAATGGGTGGGATATACAGATATATATATATATATATATATATACACAGTCTAGAGTAATAAACCTATATTCATTACTGTAGTATAGTCTGTAGGTAGTGGGTGGGATATACAGATATATATATATATATATATATATACACAGTCTAGAGTAATAAACCTATATTCATTACTGTAGTATAGTCTGTAGGTAGTGGGTGGGATATACATATATATATATATATATATATATATATATATATATATATATATATATATATATATATATACAGTCTAGAGTAATAAACCTATAGTCATTACTGTAGTATAGTCTGTAGGTAGTGGGTGGGATATACAGAGATATATATATATATATATATATATATATATATATATATATATATACAGTCTAGAGTAATAAACCTATTGTCATTACTGTAGTATAGTCTGTAGGTAGTGGGTGGGATATACAGATATATATATATATATATATACGCAGTCTAGAGTTATAAACCTATAGTCATTACTGTAGTATAGTCTGTAGGTAGTGGGTGAGATATACAGTTATAAATATATATATATACAGTCTAGAGTAATAAACCTATAGTCATTACTGTAGTATAGTCTGTAGGTAGTGGGTGGGATATACAGATATATATATATATATACAGTCTAGAGTAATAAACCTATAGTCATTACTGTAGTATAGTCTGTAGGTAGTGGGTGGGATATACAGATATATATATATATATATATATATATATACACCGTCTAGAGTAATAAACCTATAGTCATTACTGTAGTATAGTCTGTAGGTAGTGGGTGGGATATACAGATATATATATATATATATATATATATATATATATATACACAGTCTAGAGTAATAAACCTATAGTCATTACTGTAGTATAGTCTGTAGGTAGTGGGTGGGATATACAGATATATATATATATATATATATATATATACACACACAGTCTAGAGTAATAAACCTATAGTCATTACTGTAGTATAGTATGTAGGTAGTGGGTGGGATATACATATACAGATATATATATATATATATATATAGACACAGTCTAGAGTAATAAACCTATAGTCATTACTGTAGTATAGTCTGTAGGTAGTGGGTGGGATATACAGTTTATATATATATATAGACACAGTCTATAGTAATAAACCTATAGTCATTACTGTAGTATAGTCTGTAGGTAGTGGGTGGGATATACAGATATATATATATATATATATATATATATATATATATATATATATATATATATACAGTCTAGAGTAATAAACCTATAGTCATTACTGTAGTATAGTCTGTAGGTAGTGGGTGGGATATACATATATATATATATATATATATATATATACAGTCTAGAGTAATAAACCTATAGTCATTACTGTAGTATAGTCTGTAGGCAGTGGGTGGGATATACAGATATATATATATATATATATATACGCAGTCTAGAGTAATAAACCTATAGGGGGGTAGTTATCAACGTGTCAACTTTCCTGCCTTCGCCGGCCCAATACGCCCGCCTAAGCTCGCCTCACATCGCCGCCGCGGACCTGAAAAAATTCGCCTAAGTTATCAAGTAAAGCTGTCAAAAAGCCGCGGGGTGATGATCAGCGGACTGTGAGAGTTATCACTCATCCGATCTCGCTGCTCTTCGGCTGCTTTCTTGCTAGCCTGTCACTAAGCACTCACACTAAACTACACTGTTCTACACCCTATACCGGCGCCCCCAGAGCCCCCCGCAACTAAATAAAGTTAGTAACCCCTAAACCGCCGCTCCTAGACCCTGCCGCAAGTCTTATAAATGTATTAACCCCTAAACCGCCGCTCCCGGACACCGCTGCCACCTACATTATACCTAGTAACCCCTATCCTGCCCCCCCTATACCGTCGCCCTCTATAATAAAGTTATTAACCCCTATCCTGCTGATCCCGCACCTTGCCGCAAATAAATAAATAGTTTAACCCCTAAACCGCCGCTCCCTGAACCCGCCGCAACCTATATTAAATTTATTAACCCCTATCTTGTCCCCCCTACACCGTCGCCACCTATAATAAATTTATTAACCCCTATCCTGCCCCCCACTACACTGCCGCCACTGTAATGAAATTATTAACCCCTAAACCTAAGTCTAACACTAACCCTAACACCCCCCTAACTTAAATATTAATTAAATAAATCTAAATAATATTTCTATTATGAACTAAATTAATCCTATTTAAAACTAAATACTTACCTATAAAATAAACCCTAATATAGCTACAATATAAATAATAATTATATTGTAGCTATCTTAGGATTTATATTTATTTTACAGGCACCTTTCAATTTATTTTAACTAGGTACAATAGCTATTAAATAGTTATTAACTATTTAATAGCTTACCTAGCTAAAATAAAGAGAAATGTACCTGTAAACTAAAAACTAACCTAAGTTACAATTACACCTAACACTACACTATCATTAAATAAATTATTCCTATTTAAAACTAAATACTTACCTGTAAAATAAACCCAAAGATAGCTACAATGTAATTAATAATTACATTGTAGCTATCTTAGGATTTATATTTATTTTACAGGTAACTTTGTATTTATTTTAGCTAGTTAGAATAGTTATTAAATAGTTATTAACTATTTAATAACTACCTAGCTAAAAGAAATACAAAATTACCTGTAAAATAAATCCTAACCTAAGTTACAATTAAACCTAACACTACACTATCATTAAATAAATGAAATAAACTACCTACAAATAACTACAATTAAATACAATTACATAAACTAACTAAAGTACAAAAATTAAAAAAAGCTAAGTTACAAAAAATAAAAAAAATAAGTTACAAACATTGAAAAAAATATTACAACAATTTTAATCTACTTACACCTAATCTAAGCCCCATAATAAAATAGCAAACCCCCCAAAATAAAAAATGCCCTACCCTATTCTACATTAAAAAAGTTCAAAGCTCTTTTACCTTACCAGCCCTTAAAATGACCTTTTGTGAGGGCATGCCCCAAAGAGTTTAGCTCTTTTGCCTGTAAAAGAAAAATACAAACCCCCCCAACATTAAAACCCACCACCCACATACCCCTAATCTAACCCAAACCCCCCTTAAAATAACCTAACACTAATCCCCTGAAGATCATCCTACCTTTAGTCGTCTTCACTCAGCCGAGCCACCGATGGAACTGAAGAGGACATCCGGACCGGCAGAAGTGATCATCCAAGGGGCGCTGAAGAAATCTTCCATCCGATGAAGTGATCCTCCAAGCGGCGCTGAAGAAATCTTCCATCCGGGCGAGGTCATTTTCCAAGAGGCGCTGAAGAAGTCTTCTATCCGGGCGAGGTCATCTTCGAAGCCGGGTCTTGAATCTTCATCCCGCCGACGCGGAACATCCTTCTTTCCCGACGGACTACCGACGAATGAAGGCTCCTTTAAGGGACGTCATCCAAGATGGCGTCCCTTCAATTCCGATTGGCTGATAGGATTCTATCAACCAATCGGAATTAAGGTAGGAAAAATCTGATTGGCTGATGGAATCAGCCAATCAGATTCAAGTTCAATCCAATTGGCTGATCCAATCAGCCAATCAGATTGAGTTCGCATTCTATTGGCTGTTCCTATCAGCCAATCGGAATTGAAGGGACGCCATCTTGGATGACGTCCCTTAAAGGAGCCTTCATTCGTCGGTAGTCCGTCGGGAAAGAAGGATGTTCCGCGTCGGCGGGATGAAGATTTAAGACCCGGCTTTGAAGATGACCTCGCCCGGATAGAAGACTTCTTCAGCGCCTCTTGGAAGATGACCTCGCCCGGATGGAAGATTTCTTCAGCGCCGCTTGGAGGATCACTTCATCGGATGGAAGATTTCTTCAGCGCCCCTTGGATGATCACTTCTGCCGGTCCGGATGTCCTCTTCAGTTCCATCGGTGGCTCGGCTGAGTGAAGACGACTAAAGGTAGGATGATCTTCAGGGGATTAGTGTTAGGTTATTTTAAGGGGGGTTTGGGTTAGATTAGGGGTATGTGGGTGGTGGGTTTTAATGTTGGGGGGGTTGTATTTTTCTTTTACAGGCAAAAGAGCTGAACTCTTTGGGGCATGCCCCCACAAAAGGCCCTTTTAAGGGCTGGTAAGGTAAAAGAGCTTTGAACTTTTTTAATGTAGAATAGGGTAGGGCATTTTTTTTATTTTGGGGGGGTTTGTTATTTCATTAGGGGGCTTAGATTAGGTGTAAGTAGATTAAAATTGTTGTAATATTTTTTTAAATGTTTGTAACTTATTTTTTTATTTTTTGTAACTTAGCTTTTTTTATTTTTTGTACTTTAGTTAGTTTATGTAATTGTATTTAATTGTAGTTATTTGTAGGTAGTTTATTTAATTTATTTAATGATAGTGTAGTGTTAGGTTTAATTGTAACTTAGGTTAGGATTTATTTTACAGGTAATTTTGTATTTCTTTTAGCTGGGTAGTTATTAAATAGTTAATAACTATTTAATAACTATTCTAACTAGCTAAAATAAATACAAAGTTACCTGTAAAATAAATATAAATCCTAAGATAGCTACAATTTAATTATTAATTATATTGTAGCTATCTTAGGTTTTATTTTACAGGTAAGTATTTAGTTTTAAATAGGAATAATTTATTTAAGTATAGTGTAGTGTTAGGTGTAATTGTAACTTAGGTTAGTTTTTATTTTACAGGTACATTTCTCTTTATTTTAGCTAGGTAAGCTATTAAATAGTTAATAACTATTTAATAGCTATTGTATCTAGTTAAAATAAATTGAAAGGTACCTGTAAAATAAAAATAAATCCTAAGATAGCTACAATATAATTATTATTTATATTGTAGCTATATTAGGGTTTATTTTATAGGTAAGTATTTAGTTTTAAATAGGATTAACTTAGTTAATAATAGAAATATTATTTAGATTTATTTAATTAATATTTAAGTTAGGGGGGTGTTAGGGTTAGTGTTAGACTTAGGTTTAGGGGTTAATAAATTTATTACAGTGGCGGCGGTGTAGTGGGGGGCAGGATAGGGGTTAATAAATGTATTATAGGTGGCAACGGTGTAGGGGGGGCAGATTAGGGGTTAATAAATTTAATATAGGTTGCGGCAGGGTCAGGGAGCGGCGGTTTAGGGGTTGAACTATTTATTTATTTGCGGCGAGGTGCGGGATCGGCAGGATAGGGGTTAATAACTTTATTACAGGGGGGGCAGGATAAGGGGTTACTAGGTATCATGTAGGTGGCAGTGGGCTCCGGGAGCGGCGGTTTAGGGGTTAATATGTATAGAGTAGCTTGCGGTGGGCTCCGTGAGCGGCGGTTTAGGGGTTAATCATTTTATTTAGTTGCGGCGGTGTAGGGGGGGACAGATTAGAGGTGTTTAGACTCGGGGTACATGTTAGGGTGTTAGGTGTAGACAGCTCCCATAGAAATCAATGGGATGTCTGGCAGCAGCGAACTTGTACTTTCGCTATGGTCAGACTCCCATTGATTCCTATGGGATCTGCCGCCTCCAGGGTGGCGGTTTGAAAACCAGGTACGCTGGGCCGTAAAAGTGCCGAGCGTACCTGCTATTTTTTTGATAACTAGCAAAAGTAGTCAGATTGTGCTTGTGTGCGGAACATCTGTAGTGACGTAAGAATCGATCTGTGTCGGACTGAGTCCGGCGGATCGAAGTTTACGTCACAAAATTCTACTTTTGCCGGTCTCTAGCCTTTGATAACTAAGGCAAATCAGCCTCGCCACAAATACGCTGCGGAATTCCAGCGTATTTGAGGTTGACGGCTTGATAACTACCCCCCATAGTCATTACTGTAGTATAGTCTGTAGGTAGTGGGTGGGATATACAGATATATATATATATATATATATATATATATACACAGTCTAGAGTAATAAACCTATAGTCATTACTGTAGTATAGTCTGTAGGTAGTGGGTGGGATATACAGTTTATATATATATATATATATATATATATATAGACGCTGTCTAGAGTAATAAACCTATAGTCATTACTGTAGTATAGTCTGTAGGTAGTGGGTGGGATATACAGATATATATATATATATACAGTCTAGAGTAATAAACCTATAGTCATTACTGTAGTATAGTCTGTAGGTAGTGGGTGGGATATACAGATATATATATATATATACAGTCTAGAGTAATAAACCTATAGTCATTACTGTAGTATAGTCTGTAGGTAGTGGGTGGGATATACAGATATATATATATATATACACAGTCTAGAGTAATAAACCTATAGTCATTACTGTAGTATAGTCTGTAGGTAGTGGGTGGGATATACAGATATATATAGATATATATACAGTCTAGAGTAATAAACCTATAGTCATTACTGTAGTATAGTCTGTAACTATAAACCTGCACTTGTTTATTAGGCGTGTATTTTACTTCCTTGTTGAGAACATTCCCAGAATGTAAAGGGCAGCTATTTACCGGCACCTGCTAACAAGATACTGATAATATGCAGTGAAATTACACCGCAAGAGGCTTGCACTGTACGTACACAGTACTATATATTTATACACGTTTACACAGAGCTCATTGCTTTTTTTTCTTCAAAAATCTGTTTACTGGAAAATGATGTTACCAGTTTATATTTAGCTGCATGATGGTTATGGGGGGGCAGGGGGGGCGACGACGATGACTTGTTAGCCTAAACAGTAACTCACTAGCTGAGCATCTACTGGATACAGGTCTGTATCAGGTCTCACAGACACGGAGACACAAGCATTGCAAGATAACAGGACATATGTACCATATTTAAGTATCTAATGTTGCTTTAAGGTTAGCAATTAGGCTGGAAATACTTCTCTTGTGATGTAGGATGATGCTTAATGCCAAATCAAGAACAATATTTAATTCAACATCAATTTTAGCCTTTCAATTACAAACAATGTAAACGTGCAGTAATAGGAGATAACAGTTTCCAGTCTTAAAATCCTGGAGAACCAGCTGGGGATGGTTAGTAGGAATGTTCATTGTGTGCCAGTAAACGTACAGCATTGACTTCTTTGCCCCCTTTTCACTACTAGCTCAAAAAACAGTGATATCACCTTGTGTGTGCCAGCAGGAACAGCTATTTCATCATTTGTGCCAGTGCTACATAGATGTATAAGTGGTATTTTTTTTCTAATTTATGCCAGTAACATACATTATGGTGATTTTTTTCAACTACCTGTTCTCCTTTGCTCTTTTCAGTAACATGCTTCTGACAAACCAGTCTCTTACAAACATTGCTGCCTCTAGGACACAGCATCACTGCGCATGCACCATAATGACATGCATGCGCAGTGTCACTTCTTTCTGGAGCCATATTTATGAAACAATCATTTTTTTATATTTTACTGGATAGCTCAATGCTGGACACCTGGCAACCATAGCAGTGATATTAAACTGCTCTGTATTTGCTACCCATAATATATGAAACACTGACACATTATTTGACATAACTCCCCATTTTTATAGTAGACCATGAGAGGCGAAGGCTGGGGGATGGGATAGAAAGTGAAAACTGAGGTTCAACAAGTCTTGTTGACCAGTAAAGGTCAAGAAGAAAAAAATGGTTTAAGAGAACTGGACAAAATGCCTTGTAAAACACTGGGAAGCTTTGGTCTAAGAGACTTGCTACTATATCCTGGCATGCGTTTAAGCAAAAACAAATGCTGAAGCTAAAAAGGGACATGAAAGCCCAATTTTTTTATCATGATTCAGATAGAACATACAATTTTAAACAACTATTTAATTTACGTCTATTATCTAATTTGCTTCATTCTCTTGATATCCTTTGTTGAAGGAACAGCAATGCATTACTGGAAGTTAGCTAAAAGCCAACGACACAAGGCATTACCTAGATATTCTTTTCCACAAAGTATACAAAGAGAACTAAACAAATTAGATAATAGAAATACATTAGAAAGTTATTTAAAATAGCATGCTCTATCTGAATCAAGAAAGAAAAACATTGGGTTTCTTGTTCCTTTAAAGGGACACTACATACATGTCATGCACCTCCCTCTGATCATGGGTGTTTCCATTATGGAACCTATAGGTTACACTGCAGGTATTTAAGGAGAGTTGTTGCACATGTTGTTCGTGCTTTTTTCTTGTGTCTAAAAACACCCCAAAACATTGAGAAAGACCTGTACAAAGGCCGAAACGCGTCGTGTTCCTCACCCCTAGCACCTGAAGCCGACGTATCTGGTTATTGGCCAGGAAATAGGGGGGTGATACACGGTTTTTATTGTTGGTATTTTGTGCTCAGGGTGGGTCCCTGTTTTACTCCATGATTTAATAAAGTTAGTGTTTTAACTTATATATAACCCTTCGCTAAGGAAGGAGTGTTATTTAGCCCCTTACTTTCTCTCTTTTCTTTTGAAATGTGCAAACAGGTCAGCACTAAATTGTAATGAAAGACTGATTACAACATGGCCGCACCCATGACTAGAGGGTGGTGGGGAATAACCTCAGTATTATGTTTATAAAATGTGTTTTCCTTAAAATAATAGAATACAATATCCTGATTGGTTGCTCACTAATGTGCTGGTTACGTTTGCTTTAATAAAACTCAGTTGTAAAATTAACATCTCACTGGAAAAAAAAACCCTCTACAAAAACAGAACTTGAAAATTGCGGAATTCATAAAATTTTTGGAACAGTTGCTCATTATAGCTGAGAGTTGTGAGATCAGCTGCATTAATAATCAATCGTAACCGTTAACTTCTCGCCCCATAGATGTTCCACTGATTTCCACCAGCATCAGAAAAAGGTTTCGGAGATAGTTCTCTTTCTTCAGACAAGCGGATATTTTTATGATTGAGAGCATTTACAAAATAAGAGTGTTTCTTACATGTCACATTTGTAATTATTGTTTTTCCGCATTGCTAATGGTTCTTTTCTAGATATACAGAAAACTGTGAGTGGCATTAAAAACAGCGATAAAGCAATTTCAATATAATTTCAAAAAATTACTGTATATCATGAACTCAAATTATGTTAGCAATTCAAATAAAGTGCAATTGTATTTATTAAAGGGACACTGAACCCATTTTTTTTCTTTCATGATTCAGATAGAGCATGCAATTTTAAGTAACTTTCTCATTTATTCCTATTATCAATTTTTCTTCGTTCTCTTGCTATCTTTATTTGAAAATCATGAATGTAAATCTTAGCAGCCATCCCATTTTCGGATCAGCACGATGGATAGCGCTTGCTTATTGGAGGCTGACATTTAACCACCAATAAGCAAGCATAACCCAGGTTCTCAGCCAAAAATGGGCCGACTCTTATGCATCACATTCCTGCTTTTTAAATAAAGATAGCAAGAGAACGAAGAAAAATGAATAGGAGTAAATTAGAAAGTTGCTTAAAATTGCATGCTCTATCTGAATCATGAAAGAAAAAAATTGCGTTTAGTGTCCCTTTAAGTAAAATCAGTGAAAATGTAATAAAATTGATTCAATAAATGAATTAAATGGCAATATAGAAATATGTCCCTTTAAAATATACAGCCAAATACAACTCTCTTTTAAAAATTCCAAGAAAAAAATAAAAAGGATTTAAATCCAGTTTATATCAAGTTCATTGGACTGTAATGTACAATCCTCGTCACTTTCAACGAGACCTGCTCTATAACCTGCCCACGAGATGTACAGGGTAGGTCTCTGTTGTTAAGGGGTTAAATTGTTATATTTGTGTTCAGTTTAAAAGTGTGATATGTGCTTTGGTGTTAATGATTTTAACCTTTGTTGAAGGTGCAGCAGAACACTACTGGGAGCTAGCTGAGCACAGCAGGTGAGCCAATGACAAGAGGCATATATGTGCATTGCTGATAGCTAGCTGCTGAGCCTACCTATGTATGCTTCTTAGCAAATGATGCCAAGGGATAAAGCAAATTAGATAATAGAAGTAAAAACATAATTTATGCTTACCTGATAAATTCATTTCTTTCATGGTGGTGAGAGTCCACAATCCATTACTTCTGGAAATTACTCTTCTCTACAACTAGGAGGAGCCCAAGAGACCTATAAAAACCCTCTCATTTCACACATACCTCAGTCTAACATATAGCCAAGGAGAGGGAGGTAAGAAAATGGAAAAAGTGCCTTAAAAGAAGAAGGGGAAAAAATGTGCTAAAGAAAAAAAACTAACCCTAAAAAAACACAGGGTGGGGTCTCGTGGGCTCTCATCACCATGAAAGAAATTAATTTATCAGGTAAACAAAAATGATCTATTCTTTCATACAAGTGGTGAGAGACCATGATCCATTACTTCTGGGACCTAAGCTGTGGAGTACACAAATAATAACATAGGGATTGAAACATCTTTTTTCACTGAGAAATTAAATCCACAACCACGATTAAATATTATTTCTTTTTCTACATTATTGAATGCACTTAAAATAAATCAAGCAGGCAAAAAATCAAACTGAGACAACTGCCAGAAAAACCTTCCTACCAAAGGCTGCTTCAGAAACATCAAAATGGTGAAATGTTGTAAAAGTATGTAGAGAAGACCAAGTAGCTGCCTTGCAAATCTGGTCAACTGAAGCCTCATTCTTGAAGGCCCAAGAAGTGGCAACTGACCTAATAGAATGAGCAGTAATCCACTGCGGTGGAGTCTGACCTGCCTCCAAGTAAGCCTTGTGAATTCAAAGTTTGAACCAAGAAGCCAAAGAAACAACAGAAACTTTCTGACATTTCCTAGGACCAGTAAAGTGAATTAACAAACTAGAAGTTTGTCTAAAGTCCTTAGTAGCATCAATGTAATATTTCAATGCCCTAACAACATCCAAATTATGCTAAGATCTCTCTGAAGCATGTTTGGGATTAGGACACAAAGAAGGAACAACAATCTCTCTGCTAAAGTTTTCTGAAGAAACAACCTTAGGCAAAAAGTAATCAGTAAAACTGCCTTTTGCTCATGAAAAAAATCAGATGAGGATCACAAGAGAGAGCAGATAACTCAGAAACTCTTCTAGCAGAATAGGTAGCCAAAAGGAATAACACTTTCCAAGAAATGTCCAATTTATGCATAGGTTCAAAAGAAGAAGCCTGCAAAGCCCTTAACAAAAGGTTAAGATTCCATGGAGGAAAAATAGGCTTGATTACAGGTTTAATACGATACAGAGCTTGAACAAAACTATGAATATGAGGAAGATTACCAATCTTTCTGTGCAACATGACTGAAAGAGCAGAAATCTCCCCCTTCAAATAAATGGCAGATAGGCCCTTATACAGACTATCCTTAAAAACTGCAAAATCCTAGGAATCCTAAAAGAATGCCAGGGAAAAAAACATGATCTATACACCAATAAATAAAGGCCTTCCAGACCTTGTGATATATTTTCCAAGTTGCAGGCTTACAAGCCTGAATCAAGGTTTCAATCACAGAATCATAGAAACCCCTATGTTTAAGGACTAAGGGGTCAATTTACTAATGTGCGAGCGGACATGATACGATGTAGCATACGCTGTCGGCATTTATCATTGCACCAGCAGTTCTTGTGAACTGCCGGTGCAATGCCGCCCCCTACAAATGGCCGCTAGCAGGGGGTGTCAATCAACCCGATCATATCCGATCGGGTTGATTTCTGTCCGCCGCCTCAGAGCAGGCAGACAGGTAATGCAGCCTAAAGGCTCGCCGGAAACACAGGGATAAGCGATCAATTTCCATGACATCAAGTTTAGAGACTTGAGATCCAGATGGAAAAATGGACCTTAAGGTCTGACCGCAGAGGAAGAGTGGGCATCTGAACCAGATCTGCATACTAAATCCTGCGAGGCCACCCTGGGGCAATCAGGATTACATACAACTTCTCAAGCCATAACTTGGAAATTACTTTTCAAAGAAGAACCAGAGGCGGAAACAGATAAGCAAGCTGAAAAGGCCAAGGAACTACTAGAGCATCCACTAACTCTGCCTGAGGATCCCTGGATCTTGCAAAGTACCAGCCAATAGAATGCGAGGTCAATTCGATTGGCTGATTGGATCAGCTAATCGGATTGAGCTTCAATCCGATTGGCTGATTGAATCAGCCAATCAGATTTTTCCTACCTTAATTCCGATTAGCTGATAGAATCCTATCAGCCAATCGGAATTCAAGGGACGCCATCTTGGATGACGTCCCTTAAAGGAACCTTCATTCGTTGGGTAGTCGTCGGGCCAGCAGGATGTTCCGCGTCGGAGGTCTGCAAGATGGAGCCGCGGTTGGATGAAGATAGAAGACGCCGCTTGGATAAAGACTTCTACCGGATGGAGGACCTCTTCTTGCCCCGCTTGGATGAAGAATTCGGCACGGCTGGGTGAAGACGAATCAAGGTAGGGTGATCTTCAGGGGGTTAGCGTTAGGTTTATTTAAGGGGGGATCGGGTGGGTTTTAGAGTAGGGGTGTGTGGGTGGTGGGTTTTAATGTTGGGGGGGTTGTATTTTTTTTTTTTTACAGGTAAAAGAGCTGATTACTTTGGGGCAATGCCCCGCAAAAAGACCTTTTAAGGGCTGGTAAAAGAGCTGATTACTTTGTAATTTAGAATAGGGTAGGGCATTTTTTTATTTTGGGGGGCTTTATTATTTTATTAGGGGGCTTAGATTAGGTGTAATTAGTTTAAACTTCTTGTAATTCTTTTTTTTATTTTCAGTAATTTAGTGTTTGTTTGTTTTTTTGTACTATAGTTTAGTTTATTTAATTGAATTGAATTTTAGGTAATTGTAGTTAATTTATTTAATTAATTTAATGATAGTGTAGTGTTAGGTTTAATTGTAACTTAGGTTAGCATTTATTTTACAGGTAATTTTGTAAGTATTTTAGCTAGGTAGTTATTACATAGTTAATAACTATTATACCTGGTTAAAATAAATACAAAGTTGCCTGTAAAATAAAATTAAATCCTAAAATAGCTACAATATAACTATTAGTTATATTGTAGCTATCTTAGGGTTTATTTTATAGGTAAGTATTTATTTTTAAATAGGAATAATTTAGTTAATAATAGTAATTTTTATTTAGGTTTATTTAAATAATATTTAAGTTAGGGGGGTGTTAGGGTTAGACTTAGGTTTAGGGGTTAATAAGATTAATATAGTGGCGGCAGTGTAGGGGGGGCAGGATAGGGGTTAATACATTTAATATAGGTGGCGGCGGTATGGGGGGGCAGGATAGGGGTTAATAAATATAATGTAGGTGGAGGCAGTATAGGGGGGGCAGGATAGGGGTTAATAAATTTAATATAGGTGGCGGCGGTATAGGGGGCGGCAGATTAGGGGTTAATAGGTATTATGTAGGTGGCGGTGGGCTCCGGGAGCGGCAGTTTAGGGGTTAATATATTATAGTTGCGGCGGGGTCCGGGAGCGGCGGTTTAGGGGTTAACATATTTATTATAGTTGCGGCAGGGTCTGGGAGCGGCGGTTTAGGGGTTAATATATTTATTATAGTTGTGGCGGGGTCCGGGAGCGGCGGTATAGGGGGTAAAATCTTTATTTAGTTGCGGGGGGCTCCGGTATAGGGGGTATAACAGTATAGTATAGTGTGGGTGCTTAGTGACAGGGGTATCAATAAAGCTGGGAATAAGCCGAAGAGCAGCGAGATCGACTGATAAATATCACAGTCCGCTGCTCATCGCTCCGTACTTGGTGCGCAGCTTTTTGACAACTTTATTGACAAATTTGGCGAGCGTATTCAGGTCCGCGGCAGCAAGGTTAGGCGAACTTAGGCGGGCGTATTGGGGCCGGCGAATGCAGGTAAGTACGGAGCTTAATAACTAGAGGCCTAAACCTGAGGAACCTTGAGCAGAGGAGTAAGATTGTTGTTTCTTTTTCTGACAAAAAATATTAGAAGCTTTAAATTTCCCTCTAGACTTTCTGTCCTGAGGGAGAAAGCCCCTTTTCCTCCAGTAACAGTAGAAATAATAGAATCTAAATCAGATCCAAATAACTGATTTCCATAAAAAGAGACAATAATCTACATTTAGACACCATATAAGCCACAAGGATCTCCTGGCAAGGAATGCCAAATACATGCTTTTGCTATTAATCTGTAATGCTTGTGGGAAATTTCCCTATCAGACCAAATTCGGCCAGTAGTCTTCTTATCCCGGTGTCAAGTGGACAAGAGAACAGTTAAGTAAGTGAGGTACGCGGTACTCACAGTAGAGAGGGATTCTTCACTGCACTACAGAGGATAACTGGAGAGTAGTCAGCCAAGCAGAGTTCGGCAACAATAAGGCAATCCAGAATACCAGCAGTACAGGGGTGAAACAGAAGAGTGGTCTTGAGAGAGGCAGAGTTCAGCAACGATAAGGCAATCAGCAGTTCAGGGGTTAATCAGAAGAGTGGTCTTGAGACAGGAAGAGTTCAGCAACAATAAGGCAATCAGCAGTTCAGGGGTTAATCAGAAGAGTGGTCTTGAGAGAGGCAGAGTTCAGCAACAATAAGGCAATCAGCAGTTCAGGGGTTAATTAGAAGAGGTTGTCTTGAGAGAGGCAGAGTTCAGCAACAATAAGGCAATCAGCAGTTCAGGGGTTAATCAGAAGAGTCAATGAACAAAATCACAGCAGCACCACTGTAGTATTTCCAATCTTTTTTTCTTTATTCCATGACACAAGTATAGCAAACAGCAATAGAATAGAACGACTTTTCGGGTTATATACCCTTATTCATGTTCATAGGGGTATATAACCCGAAACGTCGTTCTATTCTATTGCTGTTTGCTGTACTTGTGTCATGGAATAAAGAAAAAAAGATTGGAAATACTACAGTGGTGCTGCTGTGATTTTGTTCATTGGATGTTTCTTGGGTGCTTTTGCAGTTTGCACCTCACAGCTTCGTGCACACCTTGGGAGATTTTGTGCTGGATACAGACTTTTGACTTTGCTTGCTGTTAATCAGAAGAGTGGTCTTGAGACAGGCAGAGTTCAGCAACAATAAGGCAATCAGCAGTTCAGGGGTTAATCAGAAGAGTGGTCTTGAGACAGGCAGAGTTCAGCAACAATAAGGCAATCAGCAGTTCAGGGGTTAATCAGACGAGTGGTCTTGAGACAGGCAGAGTTCAGCAACAATAAGGCAATCAGCAGTTCAGGGGTCAATCAGAAGAGTGGTCTTGAGACAGGAAGAGTTCAGCAACAATAAGGCAATCAGCAGTTCAGGGGTTAATCAGACGAGTGGTCTTGAGACAGGCAGAGTTCAGTAACAATAAGGCAATCAGCAGTTCAGGGGTTAATCAGACGAGTGGTCTTGAGACAGGCAGAGTTCAGCAACAATAAGGCAATCAGCAGTTCAGGGGTTAATCAGAAGAGTGGTCTTGAGACAGGCAGAGTTCAGCAACAATAAGGCAATCAGCAGTTCAGGGGTTAATCAGACGAGTGGTCTTGAGACAGGCAGAGTTCAGCAACAATAAGGCAATCAGCAGTTCAGGGGTTAATCAGAAGAGTGGTCTTGAGACAGGAAGAGTTCAGCAACAATAAGGCAATCAGCAGTTCAGGGGTTAATCAGAAGAGTGGTCTTGAGACAGGAAGAGTTCAGCAACAATAAGGCAATCAGCAGTTCAGGGGTTAATCAGAAGAGTGGTCTTGAGACAGGAAGAGTTCAGCAACAATAAGGCAATCAGCAGTTCAGGGGTTAGTCAGAAAAATAAGCACCCAGGAGCACAAACAGTAAAACCTATACTTGGGTGATGTAAGTAAGGAACAGAGGTACTTACATAGCCCCAGGTTTGCACCAAGGAACAGTTCCAGGGGGCTCAGAGTGGATGATGTCGCAGCAAGTGCGCCCAGAGCACCACCGCATCTATGGCAACCGGAAACAGCCGCCTGTGTTTGTGGCAACGGCCACAAGGAATGGAGCGGCGTGACAATCTTGATAATATCAAATAAAGCATCACAAATAAAAGAATTGGCACTCTGAAGCAAACCCAATAGATTTGCATTAGCAGAGTCATCAGAATACTGCTCTTAAAGACTAGAAAACCAGTAAGTAAATGCAGCAGCTACATCAGCAATAGAAATAGCCAGCCTGAGAATACAACCTGCATGTAAAAAGGCCCTAAAAAAAAGACTGACTTTCTGTGTAAAGGGTCTTAAAAGAAGTATTGTCTTCCAAAAGGAAAAGTAGTATGTTTAGCCAGAGGGGAAATGGCCCAATCCACTTTGGGAACTGTTTCCCATAAATCTAAATTAGCAGCAGGTAAAAGACTTTTTAAACCTTGCAGAAGGAGTTAGATATTTACCTGGCTTAGACCATTCCCTAGAATCATGTCAGAGACAGCATCAGGGGAAACCGCAGGGAGATTAACAACAGTCTAAAAAACTGAATTTAAATAATTGCAAGGCTTATCTTCAGAAACTTTAGGATTTTTAACCCATAAAGTTATTAAAGGGACAGTCTACACCAGAATTGTTATTGTTTTTAAAGATAGATAATCCCTTTATTATCCATTCCCCAGTTTTGCATAACCAACACAGATATATTTATATACTTTTTACCTCTGTGATTATCTTGTATCTAAGCCTCTGCAAACTGCCACTTTATTTCAGTTCTTTTGACCGACTTGCAGTTTAGCCAATCATTGCTGGCTCCCAGATAACTTCACGTGCATGAGCACAGTGTTATCTATATGAAACACATGAACTAACACTCTCCAGTGGTGAAAAACTGTTAAAATGCATTCTGAAAAGAGGTGGCCTTCAAGGTCTAAGAAATTAGAATATGAACCTCCAAGGTTAAGCTTTCAACTAAGAATACCAAGAGAACAAAGCACAATTGGTGATAAAAGTAAATTGGAAAATTGTTTAAAATTACATGCCCTATCTGAATCATGAAAGTTTATTTTGGACTAGACTGTCCCTTTAAGACCAATAGACACTCGTCCACTAGCAAATAAGCATCAGACACCCAAACCAGTACTGAAACATATCAGCAGAGGTTATGGAAAAGGGAGTAAAATGTAGATCTATAAAAGGGAGACAAAAGATTGTGACCAATTATAGAGGGTTTATGAAAAAAGAATCACAAACCATACCCCAGACTTAAAACCCCTCTCTCTGAAGAATAAAATGCACATCTTCACTCTTCAATCACCTCCAGCAGAGGAAAAGTAAAGACTGAGGTATATGTGAGGTGGGAGGGGTTTTACAGAGCTCTTGGGGTTTGGGAATTCCCAAGAGTAATTGATCGTGGACTCTTCTGTATGAAAGAAAGTATTTTTTTGTGCTCGAGCACAACACATAATAGTGCTATAAATATTAGCGTGACTTGAGACCAGGGGGCCGATTTAACAAGGAGCGAATGGCCCTGAATGAAACTGTTTCCACTCGAGCCTTCAGGCTCCCCAGAAACAGGAGTTAGGAAGTAGCGGTCTTAAGACCGCTGCTCCTTAACTCGTACGCCTCCTCTGAGGTGGCGGACATCAATCCGCCGGATCTCATAAGATCGGGTTGATCGACACCCCCGATTAGTCGCGAATCAGCAGGGGGCGGCATTGCACAAGCAGTTCACCAATGTTCAATGATAAATGCCGACAACGTATGCTGTCAGCATTTATCGATGTGCAGCGGATATGATTTACTACAGCGGATCATGTCCGCTCCCACTTTGCTAAAAAAAAAAAATTTCAAAGTGAAGATGTTTGAAGTATTCTTAACGCATCTTCTGGACAGTTTTCCTAGCACACCTTTGGGTTAGCGATCAAGTGAATGACAGAAAAGGCTTTTTTTTTACGTGCCGAACAGAGGTCTACGGGTATAAGGAGTTAGAGCAGTTGTGTTATCCAAGTCTTTTGCATGAGCGATACATTTTTAAACTTGTAATACCACAAACATGGGGGCACTATTGATTTACCTTGAATAGTGGTAGAGCTTAACTGCACTATAATTTTTAGCTCCACTTGTAATCCATCCATTTATAGGCAGATAACAACTGATAGACTGATCAACCACACAATTTGGCTGGATCCAGGAAGTATTTCCCCCCTCTGTATCAGTTATAATAGCAGCACAATTTAATTTTATTATAATTAAGCTATTCCAGTATACAGTCATTTCCAAGCAAGAAAACATAATTATAATAACACAATTATCCAGGAAAGCAGTTTATTAATTTACTTTAGTGCAACAACAACAGAACCTACAAAACTGGATTTTGTCACTTTATTTTAGCTTTAAGTCCAGTCTTTAGCGACTTTATTTGTTTCAGCACTTTGTTTACCCTTTTAATTAAATGAATTTCATATCTTGACATTATTGTGTCCTTTATAAGGAATTCCTTTTCCAGGCCTTTCTGTTTAGGTTCTCTATAATGGCACAGTTTTGCAATGTCCTCTGGCACACAGAACTCGGTGCCAATCAAATCTAACGGCACATGTACGGACGTTCTTATAACATTCCGGGGGTTTATTATCATCTTTGTGGGGTTAAGTTCATTGGGTAAGTTTGGCTCTCTGTAGACATGTTGCAGTATATTGAGCCCAGGCACAGACAGCCATGTTTCTGGGGTCATAGAGTTAGCTTTATCTTTGAATGTTGTTGGAAAGACGTGGTTTTGAAAAAGAAAAGCTCTGGCTGTTGGGCTGGTGTTTTCAAGGTAATCCAACATTTCAGTCCAATCTTTATGAATGGTGGGTAAAATAATCTCATCAATATCATGGAGAGCAATGAATTTGCTTTTGTACATATGGCGATAAAGACAGTCATTTAGGGCTGCAGTTTGGCCATAATAATGTAAATCTCCTGGGTGCTCAGGATAATGCCAACCAGTTGAAACATTTATAAAAGAAGTAATTGGCCATGGTATTAAGTCCAAAAAATCCGTATTTAAATAATATGATAGAACTTCCTTCATTACAGGACTAGAGTCTGTGTGATATATAATTACTTTCTGTGCTCCCAATAGCTGATACATTTCCATTGCCTGAATAAACTGCAGAACATTATCGTATGAACCAAATAAGGCGGAAATACAGATAAGAAAATCATATTCAAATTGCAGAGATGGGTTGTTTTTTTGTGGTTGGATATTTTGTATCTTTAAAAGGATGGGCACAGAGGGAAGATCATTGCCTTCTTGGTGTATAGAAACATACTCAGGGATTCTTTTATCTCTTAATGGGCAGAGGAAATCTGTTGTCCCATAAGGGAAGTTAAAATGGTCTGTATGTACATCGACTTCAACCAAAACTGTGTCATTTGTATCATAAAAACAAAAATTGCAATACAATAGTTCCTCCACGTATCTGTAAGTAATTCCAAGGATGCGGACGCGGCTCACAATACGTAGGTCTAAGTAGGCTGCAATCAAGTATGTCCGGCTGTTGTTAAGTTTTATAATAGTATCATTTATCACATTTCCCTCACAGTCATTCTCTTCCAAGGGTGTTGGGTTCAGAAGCGCCAAATTTGAAGTCTGCATGGGCAAAATAACCTTCACTAGAATCACAATGTAAATCAAATAAAGAATAGTGATAGCTGGAAAGATGAGAGAAAATATCTTGCAAAGGTTTCTGAGTTTTGACAGACATGACTTCATTCCTGACTATCTATGCAAGATGGTGGCACAAAAGACTGCAGATCGCTTGCCATCAAAATACTTCAGCCTAAAATAGAAGGATAAAAAAGACAATTAATTTAGTAATATTAAGTAAAGAAAAGGCTTAAAGGGACATTCTGGTCAAAATTTAGATGCACATAGATTCATTTTATATTTGAATAAAAAAAATATTTGCAATATACATCTATTTGCAAAAACACTTCTAGTACGTTATCACAGTTTTAGGGGCCTATCTATCAAGCTCCGTATGGAGCTTGATGCCCTGTGTCTAAAGACTGCTGCTCCATAACCTGTCTGCCTGCTCTGAGCAGGCGGACAGACATCGCCACAAATCAACACGATCAAGTACGATCGGGTTGATTGACAACCCCTGCTGGCGGCCAATCTGCAGGGGGTGGCGTTGCACCAGCAGCTCAGGTCAGACAGACCGACAGTCCGACAGACCGTTGTTAAATAGGCCTCATAGTGTTAACATTTTTCTCTGCAAGTGCATGTGAAGCACAGCTAGATATTCTCAGTGCACCAGCATTTTAAATACTGCAGCTGCTCAGAACACCAGTGGGGCTTGTATCATGTCAGCAGTTAGCAAACAGAGTCATTACCAGGTGGTACAAGAACCTTAGGCTCTCTGAGCAAATGCTGAGTTTAAATGCTGGTGCACAGTGCTTATTTAAATACACTTTTGAAACAGCTATAGCTTTTATTAGAAGCATTTTTGCTAATACATTTATATGACAAAAATGAAATGCATCCATGTGGATTCCAATTTTGACTGGAATGTCCCTTTAACATAAAGGATCTCCGGACATGAAATAATACTTCATATGGTTGACTGTTCTATTTAATTAAAGTGACCATAAAAACCTGATAATAACAATCTGTATCCCGAAGGTTTCCATTAGATTAACATATCAGAAAAGTCTGAATATTATTAGAACAAAAGAATACCTTGTTTGCTGCAATAATTTTTCAATTTTCAAACTCCACCCACTACTTTCCATATTTGGAGGAGCCAATCAGGACTTGAATCGGGAGATGACAGAGCTTGCCACTGGCATTGTGTGAACAAAATCCCCATTGTTTGCCTCCAGCAGAAAAAATAAGATAAAGTGCAAATTATGAAAAGCTATGTTGCAGGGCATGTGTTTTTTTTTTTTCCTTCTCAGGGATGGGAAAGCAACAGATATTTTTACTTAGTTTACAGCAAAAGGGGACATAAATCAATAATAAAGGAATATAGTAAAAGTGTTTACTCAATGGCATTTGACTCCTCTCCGATTATTCCAGATTTCTCATTCACATTCCCCTTTGTGCTGTAGAGGTTGTGGAAGAATTGGAACTGCAGCACACATGTGGTGGGAGTGCTCTAAAATTCAAAAACTTTGGACCAGAGCTCTCCTTTGTAGTAGGAGGTTTGGAGTGCAGTGGGGAGATCACCCCCAAAGGGGACTTTTTCATTTGTTCTCTGAGAGGCTCCCGGGACATATACTTAACCTCTGTGTCTATCTTTATACTGCAGTAAAAACATAAATTAGGACTTACCTGATAATTTCCTTTCCTTCTGTATGGGAAGAGTCCACAGCTGCATTCCTTACTTGTGAGAAATACTGAACCTGGCCACCAGGAGGAGGCAAAGACACCCCAGCCAAAGGTTTAAATACCTCCCGTCATTCCGCCGAGGGAACAAGGAACAGTAGGAGAAATATCAGGGTGAAAAAGGTGCCAGTAGAATAAATTTAAAATTTAGGGCCGCCCATCGTATAACAGGGGCGGGAGCTGTGGACTCTTCCCATACAGATGGAAATGAAATTATCAGGTAAGCATAATTTATGTTTTCCTTCTTAATATGGGAAGAGTCCACAGCTGAATTCCCTACTTGTGGGAAACATATACCCAAGCTGTAGAGTACACGGAATGCTAACGAGAGGGAAAAAAGAGAGGCGGACCCTAATCTGAGGGCACCACAGCCTGCAAAACCTTTCTCCCAAAGGCTGCTTCAGCAGAAGCAAAATACATCAAACTTGTAAAATTTGGAAAAAAGTATGTAAGGAGGACCATGTAGCCACCTTACAAATCTGATCCATAGAGTCCTCATTTTTGAAGACCCATGAGGAACCACTGCTCTCGTAAAATGAGCCGTAATCCTCAGAGGAGGCTTATGTCCCGCTGACTTCTATGATAAACGGATGACACTCCTCTGCCAAAAAGATAAGGAAGTCGAAGAAGCCCTCTGACCCCTTTGCTTCGTGGAAAGGGTACGCAAACAGCGAAAAAGAAGTTTGTCTAAATTCCATCGTGGCTTGAAGATAAAACTTCAAGGCACAAACCACATACAGAACCACTTTATAAACGTTCCTTCAATGAAGAAGGAATAGGACATAAGAAAGGAACCACAATCTCTAGATAAATGTTGCGAAATGACACAACCTTAGGAAGAAAACCTTACTTGGTTCATAGAACAGCCTTATCAGTATGGAAAGCCAGATAAGGAGGGACGCATTGCAAGGCAGCAATCACAGATACTCTGTGCACAGAAGCAATAGCCAGTAAGAAAGGAACCTTCCAAGACAACAATTTATTCTCTACTTCATGCATAGGCTGCAACGGAGTCCGTTGCAAAACTTTAAGAACAAGATTTAAACTCCAAAGAGGAGCATTAGATCTAAACACGTCAAATCCTAGCAAAGCCTTAACAAAAGCCTGCACATCTGTAGGCTTAGCGAATCTCTTGTGCAGTAACACAGTCAGGGCCAAAAACTGTCCCCTCAGAAGACTTGCAGAAAAGCCCTTCTCCAGGTCATCCTGGAGAACAGAATAAGTAGGTCCTCCACAACTTATGATAGATACGACGAGCAACCAGCTTACAAGCTCAAATGAGAGTAAAAATAAATCTATCAGAAAACCCTCTCTTGGCTAGGACTAAGCGGTCAATCTCCACGCAGTCAGCCTCAGATAATCTAGACATTGATGAACAAAGAGACCTTGGTCAGCAGATCCCTGCGACAAGGTAACTTCCACGGAGGAGATGATGACATCCCCACTAGATCCACGAACCATATCCCTCGCGGCCAATACGGAGCAATCAGAATAACTGATGCCTGCTTGATTCGAGCCACCACACTAGGAAGTAGTGGTAACGTCCGGAAAGATCAATTAGATTAAACCTCCAAGGCATTGCTAATGCATCTGTTAGCTATAACTGAGGATCCCTGCACCTCGGCCCATATCTGGGTAGCTTGGTATTGAGACTTCATAAGATCCTCCTCTTGCAAATCTCCGCAAACACCCGGGATGGAGAGACCATTTTCCCGGATGAAAGGATTGTCTGCTGAGGAAATCCGCTTCCCAGTTGACCACACCCAGAATGTGGATAGCTGACAGCGAACAAACATGGTTCTCAGTCCACTCCAGAATCCTAAATACTTCCCTCAGCTAGGGAGCTTCTCGTTCCCCACTGACGGTAGATGTAAGCCATCGAGGTTATATTGTCTGATTGGAATCTGATAAACTGGGACAAACCCAGCAGAAGCCAAGCCTTCAGAGCATTGTATATTGCCGAAGATCCAAAATAAGATTGGAGTGCTTTCCTCCTGAGTCCATAGGTCCTGTGCCTTCCTGGCACCCCAAACAGCTTCCCATCCTGACAGACTCGCAACCGTAGTCACAATCACCAAGGATGGTCTTAAGACGGACGTCGCTCAGGACAAGTGATCCGGACAAAAACACCAAGAAAGCGGTTCTCTCGATCGGATGTCCAAAGAAATCTGTTGAGACAGATCCGATGATCGCTGTTCCACTGCTTCAGCATGAACAGTTGCAACAGTCTTAGGTGAAACCTGGCAAAGGAATGATGTCCATGCTGGACACCATGAGACCAATCACCTCCATACACCGAGCCACAGATAGCCTTAAGGAGGTCTGGGAAAGCAAGACATGTTGAAGCTAGCTTGCAACGTCTCTGGTCCGTTAGAATATTCTCATTCTAATATAGTACCCATGAATTCTATCCTGGTACTTGATACAAGAGAACTCTCTCTATTGATCTGCCATCCATGGGATCGAAGAAGACAGAGGAGAGATTACGAATGGTCCACTCTTCGAAAACTTTCTTGGAGCCATAGCTAGAGCAAACGGAAGTGCAATAAACTGGAAGTGCTGGTCCAGAAACGCAAACCTTAGGAACTGGAAATGGTCCTTGAGGATTGGTACGTGAAGGGAGCATCCTTTAGATCTATCATGGTTATGAACTGCCCTTCTCGATCAAGGGGAAGAATGGAGTTATTGTCTCCATCTTAAACGAGGGGACATTTAAAAACTTGTTTAAGCACTTCTTCGGGACCACAAAAAAGGTTTGAATAGTATCCCAAACCTCTCACTGTGATAGGCACCGGGACAATAACTACTAAGAAGACAGATCCTGTACGCACCCCAGAAAGGCTCTCCTCCTTTCTGGTCAGGAAGACAGGAGAGAGAAGAGGAATCTGCCCTTGGATGGCTGTTCTGTGACAAAAGGCAAAAGAATGACTGGGGTTATGAGGACGTGGGGGAGGTATTTAAGCATTTGGCTGGGGTGTCTCCTCCTCCTGGTGGCCAGGTTCAGTATTTCCCACAACTAAGGAATGCAGCTGTGGACTCTTCCCATATTAAGAAGGAAATTGGCTATAGCTAGGTCTTGGCATCAACCTAAGGGCCCTGGGTGGATCCAAGTCCTACATTTTTTATCACATATGGAATCCATGGAAAGCCATATATTTGCTGTCAACAATAAAATTGATACTCACTGTATGAGCTGGGAGCTTTGGAGACAAAGACAGGAGCCAGGGGGGAGACCCAGTATGTAATTTGAGCCTAAGTGGACATTGATTCAACTTAAAGTTGTAAGGTTTTTGACATTGTACGAACTGCCAACAATAGTAGATAAAAAAAAATTATAATGAAATCTGGACTAAGCGACGTAAGTAGCTATCTCACCACCCCCCCCCCCTTTTTTATTCTCTCTACCCCCTCCCTTTTCCTGAGATCAAGAGAGAAAAAAAGCATTTTTGGATTTTCATTTGACAATGGGGGTGTGAACTTCGGTACTACACATTAATGTTCTTTATAAACTTGTTTATACTAAATTTATGAGACACAATTTTATTTGTGTTGTTATCATTTACACTGTCATGATAAGAGATTTGTGTGCGTCACCCTTTCTGTCTCCCTTTATGATATGGAACTTGTATATTCATTTAATTACGTTTAGGCTGCGTCCTATTCGAAAGTAATGCCTGTACTGAGGATTATTGATATTGTAATAAAATAAAACGTCAATAAAAAAATTATATAAAAAAAAAGTATATAGTAAAAATGTTTTACTATGCCGAATTAAGCATTTTATATTACAATATTTAGGTGTCAATTTAAAAACATTTAATTTGTTTGCAATTAATAAAAACAACATAATTAATAACAATAATAGTAATATTAATAATTAAAGGATTTGTTTTGGAGATGTTGGTATTCATTTATGGTTTGCAGTTGTTTATTGTTCTACTTATATATACCCCATATGTACAAAAACTACTTACAAGCTGTAGCCCACCTACTCAACAGAAAGCCCCTCAATAATAGGAAATATGAATAATAAACATGTTTCTCTGTATAATGATTTTGAATATATATATCTATCTCCATATCCATATATGGTGTGCACACTTTCAAATATCTTTTAGAGCCAGTCAATCTTTCATAATATTTCCATTAAAGGGACATTAAACCCAAAATTTTTCTTTCATAATTCAGACAGATAATACAATTTTAAACAACATTCCAATTAACTTCTATTATCTAATTTGCTTCATTCTTTAGATATCCTTTGTTAACAAAATAGCAATGCACACGAGCGAGCCAATCACAGGAGGCATCTATGTGCAGCCACCAATCAGAAGCTACTGAGCCTATCTAGATATGCTTTTCAGGAAAGAATATCAAGAGAATGAAGCAAATTAGATAATAGAAGTAAATTAGAAAGTTGTTTAAAATGGTATTCTCTATCTGAATCATGAAATAAAAAAATTGGGTTTAGTGTCCCTTTAATGATCCAAGCTCATATTTCTTCTTTATAATACATTTATTATCCAGCGTTTTGGCCCCATACATACATTATATATATATATATATTTCAAAAAAGCGTGCACTCGCTGGCTTTTTATATTGAGCGCGCTCTGTACACATACCAGGAGTGCATACTGCAGTTATACTGAGATTGTCTGTGTATAGGGTAATGCTACAGTGAGTCTCACATGTCACCCCAGAGGCACAGGAGACCAGGAGTACATACTGCAGTTATCCTAAGATTGTCTGTGTATAGGGTAATGGTACAGTGAGTCTCACATGTCACCCCAGAGGCACAGGAGACCAGGAGTGCATACTGCAGTTATCCTAAGATTGTCTGTGTATAGGGTAATGGTACAGTGAGTCTCACATGTCACCTCAGAGGCACAGGAGACCAGGAGTGCATACTGCAGTTATCCTAAGATTGTCTGTGTATAGGGTAATGGTACAGTGAGTCTCACATGTCACCCCAGAGGCACAGGAGACCAGGAGTGCATACTGCAGTTATCCTAAGATTGTCTGTGTATAGGGTAATGGTACAGTGAGTCTCACATGTCACCCCAGAGGCACAGGAGACCAGGAGTGCATACTGCAGTTATCCTAAGATTGTCTGTGTATAGGGTAATGGTACAGTGAGTCTCACATGTCACCCCAGAGGCACAGGAGACCAGGAGTGCATACTGCAGTTATACTGAGATTGTCTGGACAGAGGAGAGGTCAAAAAGCTTCGACAACCTCTCTCTCCTTTTGGCTTCAGAGCATAATACACTTAGCCTATGAGACAGTGAGTCTCACATGTCACCCCAGAGGCACAGGAGACCAGGAGTGCATACAGCAGTTATACTGAGATTGTCTGTGTATAGGGCAATGGTACAGTGAGTATCACATGTCACCCCAGAGGCACAGAAGACCAGGAGTGCATACTGCATTTATACTGAGATTGTCTGTGTATAGGGCAATGGTACAGTGAGTATCACGTCACCCTCAGAGGCACAGGAGACCAGGAGTGCATACAGCAGTTATCCTAAGATTGTCTGTGTATAGGGCAATGGTACAGTGAGTCTCACATGTCACCCCCAGAGGCACAGGAGACCAGGAGTGCATACAACAGTTATACTGAGATTGTCTGTGTATAGGGCAATGGTACAGTGAGTATCACATGTCACTCCCAGAGGCACAGGATACCAGGAGTGCATACTGCAGTTATACTGAGATTGTCTGTGTATAGGGCAATGCTACAGTGAGTATCACATGTCACCCCAGAGGCACAGAAGACCAGGAGTGCATACTGCATTTATACTGAGATTGTCTGTGTATAGGGCAATGGTACAGTGAGTCTCACGTCACCCCCAGAGGGAGAGGAGACCAGGAGTGCATAATGCAGTTATACTGAGATTGTCTGTGTATAGGGCAATGCTACAGTGAGTCTCACATGTCACCCTTCCCCAGAGGGACAGGAGACCAGGAGTGCATACTGCAGTTATAATGATATTGTCTGTGTATAGGGCAATGGTACAGTGAGTCTCACATGTCACCCCCAGAGGTACAGGAGACCAGGAGTGCATACTGCAGTTATACTGAAATTGTCTGTGTATAGGGCAATGGTACAGTGAGTCTCACATGTCACCCCACAGGCACAGGAGACCAGGAGTGCATACTGCAGTTATACTGAGATTGTCTGTGTATAGAGCAATGCTACAGTGAGTCTCACATGTTACCCCCAGAGGGTCAGGAGACCAGGAGTGCATACTGCAGTTATCCTGAGATTGTCTGTGTATAGGGCAATGCTACAGTGAGTCTTACATGTCACACCCCAGAGGGAGAGGAGACCAGGAGTGTATATATCAGTTATACTGAGATTGTCTGTGTATAGGGCAATGCTACAGTGAGTCTCACATGTCACACCCCAGAGGGAGAGGAGACCAGGAGTGAATACTGCAGTTATACTGAGATTGTCTGTGTATAGGGCAATGGTAAAGTGAGTCTTGCATGTCACCCCCAGAGGGAGAGGAGACCAAGAATGTATACTGTAGTTATCCTGAGATTGTCTGTGTATAGGACTATGCTGCAGTGTGTCTCAAATGTCACAACCCATAGGGAAGGGAGACCAGGAGTGAATATAGCAGTTATCCTCAGATTGTCTGTGTATAGGGCAATGCTGCAATGAGTCTCACATGTCACCCACCGGTGGGACAGGAGACCAGGAGTGTATACTGCAGTTATCCTGGGATTGTCTGTGTATAGGGCAAAGGTACAGTGCGTGTCACATGTCACCCCAAGAGGGAGAGGAGACCAGGAGTGTATACTGCAGTTATACTGAGATTGTCTGTGTATAGGGTAATGCTACAGTGAGTCTCACATGTCACCCCCAGAGGGACAGGACACTAGGAGTGCATATAGCAGTTATCCTGAGATTGTCTGTGTATAGGGCAATATTACAGCAGTCTTACATATCACCCCCAGAGGGACAGGAGACCAGGAGTGCATACTGCAGTTATACTGAGATTGTCTGTGTATAGGGTAATGCTACAGTGAGTCTCACATGTCACCCCCAGAGGGAGAGGAGACCAGGAGTGCATACTGCAGTTATGCCGATATTGTCTGTGTATAGGGCAATGCTACAGTGAGTCTCACATGTCACCCCCAGAGGGACAGGACACTAGGAGTGCATATAGCAGTTATCCTGAGATTGTCTGTGTATAGGGCAATATTACAGCAGTCTTACATATCACCCCCAGAGGGACAGGAGACCAGGAGTGTATATAGCAGATCAAGCAAAGGAAGTTGTATAGCCACACCCGGTCACTTGGGATGCCACGCAGGACCACCCCTGCACTAGGGAGAAAAAAATGCCAAATCAGCTGCGCACACCCAGAAAAGAACCTGAAGTTCCACTCATTGCCAGAGTCTCATCTCGCACATAACGCAGCAATGACACAATAAACAATATTATGTATAACCCCCCCTGTTCAATAATCCCCAAACCAGGAATATTAACCCTTGATTCTATAAAGATAAAAGGTATCACACTGTGACCCTGTCTTCTTGCGTTATCATTATAGTATAATAAAATTAAACAATCTTACCAGAATCTATGCCGTGGAACAGGAACACGGCCCTTCAAGTGTGATAGGGTAGTAGCATCGCTCCTGACATGGACTTGAGTGTAGAAAGCAGGCAGCAAAACTCATCAACGCTGATTGCTTATGGAGCTGTTAATATAAGTCGAGATGGTTTTGCAGAAAGACTCTCCCTGCATCTCCGGACTCTAACTTTCACAAAGGCTCTCACTGAGAGGCTGATAGGACTACTCTCCATAAGAGACTACTCTGAATCTTCTGACACTTCTCTGCCAACCTCCTGTGATGAAAGGCAAAGAATGACTGGGGGATGAGGGGAGTGGGGGAGGTATTTAAGCATTTGGTTGGGGTGTCTGCCTCCTCCTGGTGGCCAGGTTCTTAATTCCCCTAAGTAATGAATGAAGCCGTGGACTCTCCTCCCCTTTAGATGGAAACCGGGTCAGGCTAACATAGACTCAACCAGTCTCGTAGAAACAAGGGGAGGCAACACACAGACCCCAGAGATACAGAAACCACGGGCCAAGGCCGGGAGTCTGAAACAGAGAAAATAATCTTCCCCTAACAAAGTGCAACCGCACTCTAGAAGACAACTGAAGACGAAGGTCCCCAAGTCGCAAAAAGGTAGCTCAGAATATCTATTCAGAAACAAAACCTTGTGCAGCAAGCTCAGATAGGTGAACATCTGACGTGCAGTCATATAAAATGACTCTGAAACTTGAATACTTGCAGGGCAAATAAAGAGCAGCTGAAGATAGGATCCTTCAGTCTGCTAAGCATCCACTAACCAGTGGATAACGTTGCGGGCTATCCAAAAGCTGCAAGTCCTTCCCACAGATCATAACGTGGAGAAAAAGCAGAAACCTCAAATAGGCTCACCATACCTCGAATGACACCGTACCTCAGATCCTGCTCCAAACACCGTACCAGCCCAAGCGACAGGGGGAACAGAAAGACCTCAACCACAAGCTCCCAGGGAATGGAAAGAATGGGGGGACTCATCCACCCCAACAGAGCTTGGGTGCCAACCCAATCCACTCCTCCAGAAAAGGTACTCCCAAGGAGATCCCCCTAGGACCTGGTACAGAGAAAAGTACAATAGATCCTTAGGAAGACCTGACACAACTCTCTTAGGCAGTCTCCACATGGAGACATTAATTTCCAATAGTTTGAACAGAGCAACCCACAGAGCAGCCGACTGCTGCCCCTAACAGAAATAAAGCCACCTGTTCCAACGTTCTACACACAGGGCAGGACAATAACCCTCCAGAGAGAGGAAACCCCCGCTCTTAAGGAAGACAAACTACCCCCTCAAAGGGGAGGGTACAGCTAAAAACAGCGCACATGCCCACAAGACATGAAGCCATAGTCTGATCAAAACACGGAACGAATGAAAAATCATCCAGACACCACAGTTGATCCAACAGAGAAAAACTCCCCATGAAAAGGAGCACACTCCGTCCGAAGGACAAGTCAGGCCATAGAATTTATAACTAGTACCCAAAGGTAGATTTGAACCCTGGTCTAAACTGGACATCCAGCGTCTGCAGCTGTATTCGAACCCACAACCTTTGCGTTGCAAGGCAACAAAGCTAACCGCTAGGCAACATTTGTTGTTTACAAGCCCAATGAGCTAGCCCCTATGTCATAACATAGTCTCCCTGAAAAAAAACTGGGTCGTCCCGAACAAGTTCGCAGGATCATAAGTCTCCAGACATCCAAGAAGGACCCAAGACAAGAACCCTGGATCCAGAATCATCTTAAAACAAACGACACCCCAGGGAACACAAGATACCCCATCTGAATAAATCAGACCTCACAGGGGATGATAACCGGGCTAACCCAGATAAACGGGTACAGGACTAACTCGTTATCCCCAGCCCAAGGGAAGAGAACACCCTTAGCAGGAGGTCAACACCCCCCCAACAAGGTGCTAGGCCGCGACAAAGTCATGCAATTACTCTAGAACCCAAAGACTCCAAGGACAACGCACACGAAGGCCAAGAATAAGGGAAATCATAACAGAGTCACCCGAAGAGAGAGTAGAATAAAGGCTAGTCTCCGTAATCCTTTCAGATTAACTTTCCGGAGGACCACACCTAAGGAAGAATGCAGAGCATCCTGAACCCTGGTAGAAAAATCCTCTAAGCAAAGCTTGGAAAAGGAGACAACCCCGCCTATCGCCCCTGATACGGAGACGACGACTAACTCCTAGAAGTAGACAAAGCCGCACGGCCCTCACTTCCTAAATTGTTTAAACGGCCAAAGCCATCAGAAAACAACTGACGAAGTCCAGAAAATCTCGACCCGAAGGAAGAGAACCTCTAAAAGGAACAAGTACTAACAGGACACTAGACTTGTGCAGCTTCGAAAAATTTGTTTTGGTTCGGTTCGGATCCATTTGGATAGATTCGAATTTCGGTTCGTATTGATTTAAATTCGTAAAAAATTGAATGAATTCGTGTTGGATTCGAAAAAAATTTGGCTGAATTCGGTTCGATCCAGAAATTCAGAATTTCGGTAAGTGTTAGGTGGGATGTGCTGTGTATTACACTAGTATTATGTACTGTATATTAGGTTTAACCCATAGCAGAGTGATAAAACCTAATATACTGTACAATACTAGTGTAATACACGGCCATCCGAATCTACCGAATAAATTCGAATTGATTCAGATTTATTTGGTAGATTCGGCACTACCGCAATTCGGAAATTCGAATCTTTCCGAATCTCCGAATTAGACAAATTCGGCCGAATTTCGTTTAGGACCGAATCGAATCGCACATGTCTACAAGACACTCCCAAAGAGACCTTGAAAAGGCAAGGCCGATGAGAACCAGCGGTAAGAAGGACCTAAATCCTCCAAACTTTCAACCCACAACGGGAAGGAACACTCTAGTTCCCGCAAAAATCGGAAATCAACTGAGTATGTTGCAGAGGATATCAATAGAGTCCCGGCCGACTAGATTGAGAGGCTAATGAGGACTGAACTCAATCCCCCATGCCCCTAAGCAAACCACGGACCCTCAAGTCCTCTCAGAATGCTAGCTGAAACTGGTAAAGAAAAACAAGAAAAACAACACAAAACATAGTGTGAGCACTCAGCGCCCTCACTGGACCTGCCCGGCATAAAAAGGCACCATGTGTCTGAGCTATGCCGCTAGCAGAAGGATTAGTACCTAGTCAGGACCAGTACTGTCAAGGCCACATAGAGTCTTCCCCGCGATGGAGGGATAAACGACAGACATAGGATTAGCACGTCCTCACTCTTTGAACAAACTTTTGTAGAGGTAAACAGTGCAACCACAAAATCGCGAGTATCGATTCCAGAGAAGAAAGTTACTGCAGGAAATATTACAACAACATGAGCTTTACAAATAAAATCCATCCTCACTGGATTAAATTAAAAGATAAGGCAACCCGTAGGCTATCTCCCAGGAAGAACGGACACACCCGCAAGACCAGCCCAACAGGAATCCGAGTCTTCCAAGCTCAGAACGGGAAAGGATACTCAAATAATAAAGACTATAAGAAGATTACTTTATCCCTTATGTCTGATCATGCAAGCCATTCAAAGAGGAAGACAGAGTTCCCAGACCCATTAAGAGTGGGATCCTCCAGCAACACCAAAATGTGCCTCAGTAAAACACGAAGGCGCGCCAGTCTGTAACGAAAAGCGCAACATACCTCTGCCGGGACAAATAAAGACCCCAGCCCCGAAGGTTGAGCCCCTGAGGTCTCAGGGGCAGTCGCTCCCCCAGAGGACTGAACTGGACCAGGCAATCCCACACCTGACGAGCCCCGGTTAAAAGAACACAGACAATATTGTAAGCACACTCCCGTGTGGTGCAGATGCGCCAGCGCCAAAGATATGGCCATGCGGAACCGTGTCGTAACCTCTGGTGGGAACAGGCCGCTCTTTATAGAAGGATAAGTAGCGTTTGGGTTACCTGCATGCGTAGTAAGAGTTGGTGGTAGGGAACTCGCCGCCTGGGAGATAGAACCCCCAGAGGTGGATGGCTACACGGGTCCCGATTCCCCGATCCCGAGGAAAAGAGCACTCTAAAATGGCATTCGGAACATAACTGATGGGCATGTATCACCCGGGCCAATTCGTATACTTCGCAAGAAGTAGAATCGGAATCAGAGACATCCATCTCCAAAAATCAGAATCCTCCATAACTGGGATATTGAATTAAAAAATGGACCAATAAGAACAATTCTAAACGGCACCTTACACCCCCAATGGCTGGGGCACTCACCACCTCATGTGAACCAGACACCAGCGGACCGGAATTTCCCGTCATCACATGGTCAGAAATGCGGAAATGGAGAGCCAAAAACGTGACCACGCCCGGTCACAAGGTAAACCGTGCCCTACCAAAAAGGCTGCATCACTACACATAGGCTGTTATGTTCCAAATATAGCCATGAGCCGAAGTATCACTACACAGTAGCAGACAGAATCACATAAACATAATAAAAAAAAACCCTGTTCAATAACCCCCCTCAGGGGATATTAACCCTTGATTCCAAGATACAAAATGAGCCTCACTGAGACCCTAAGTTAAAGTTACCCCCGAAAGGTTGTAGCCCCTCTCGGATACACAGTTACAGTTACAATACATCCATGATGAAAGTAAAATGAAACAATCTTACCGGAATCAATGCCGTGGAACAGGAACACGGCCCTTCAAGTGTGACAGCTAGTAGCATCGCTTCTGACATTGACTTGAGAGTAGAAAGCAGGCAGCCAAACTCGTCAACGCTGATTGCTGGTGGAGCTGTTAATATAAGTCTGGATGGTTTTGCAGAAAGACTCTCCCTGCATCGCCGGAACTCTTTCATCCAGGCTCTCACTGAGAGGCTGACAGGACTACTTAAAACTCCAGTCCCATTCCGAAGAGTACTACCCTCCCCACACTTCTGACACTTCTCTGCCAACCTCCTGGGATGAAAAGGCAAAGAATGACTGGGGATGAGGGAAGTGGGGGAGGTATTTAAGCCTTTGGCTGGGGTGTCTTTGCCTCCTCCTGGTGGCCAGGTTCTGAATTCCCAAATTAACTAATTTACTCCTATTACCAATTTTTCTTTGTTCGCTTAGTATCTTTATTTGAAAAGCAGGGCTGTAAAGCTTAGGAGCCGGCCCATTTTTGGTTCAGCAACTGTAATTTAAAACCAACTTCATCAGTTAAAGATTTTTCTTTTCATAAAGGTTTAGTAGATGGTCTATTTATATAGCCCATCTGGGAGTTTTTTTGTAACTATGTAAAGTTTTGCTTATTTTTTAATATCAATGTGCTGATTTTCAGACTTCTAACCAAGCCCTAAAGTATCAGATTTAGACCCAGGTCTATAGACTCCTGCTGCTCCTGTTTGGATAGAGAGCAGGGAAGGGGGGAATGGGGAGGGTCTACTCTTCCTGATATCCCAGCCTCTTTCACTGGACCTCCCAGTCTAACCTCATCAACAGTGCTAAACTGAGAGCTTCTAAGTAAGATTTAAAAAGGTTTTATACTGGATTTTTATAGCAGTATCTGTGCATATCCTTCTTTATAGTAGTGTCTATTACACACAGTTATATGAGAATTGGGGGCCGATTTATCAACGGTCCTGATGCCCCTGTTTCCACGCGAGCCTTTAGGCTCGCCGGAAACAGCGGTTATGAAGCAGCGGTCTTAAGACTACTGCTCCTAAACTCGTCTGTGGCCTCTGAGGCAGCGGACATCAATCCACCTGATCGTGTATGATCGGGTTGATTGACACCCCGAATCTCCAGGGGGCGGCATTGAACAAGCAGTTCACTAGAACTGCTTGTGCAATGTTAAATGTCGACAGCGTATGCTATTGACATTCAGCGATGTCTGGCGGACATGATACTCTACAGCGTATCATGTCCGTCAGACTTTGATAAATTGGCCCCTTGGTGTTTTCTGTCCCTTTAAAAGCCCATCTCACCTGGTATCACATACCACTGGCTGCTTTCATTTCAATATATCCCAGTTTACAGTGTAGTGGATCTGCATCTTGGTATCCTCTGCATTACCTGACAAAATGGAAAAATAGAGCACTTAGAAAAAAGAATAAATAGGACAAATTTCACAATCAGCAGATCTAAATAAAAGATTTAAATTGATTTTGAGCCAGATTATAAGTGAAGCGATGATTTTTTTTTATTAGTGCTAACTGCGCTCAAGGTAAAAAAATTATAGCTTTTGGCTTAGTGCTGGTATTTGTCAGATAATTTGTGAGTGACATTATGTAATATATATATTTACACATATACAATGTAGAGAAATAATTTATTTTTATGTGAAAATCTGGCTTATGTAAGTTGCATTAAAGGGACACTGAACCCAATTTTTTCTTTTGTGATTCAGATAGAGCATGCAATTTTAAGCAACTTTCTAATTTACTCCTATTATCAATGTTTCTTTGTTCTCTTGCTATCTTTATTTGAAAAAGAAGGCATCTACATTTTTTTCTCTTGGTTCAGAACTCTGGACAGCAGTTTTTGATTGGTGGATGAATTTATCCACCAATCAGGAAGGACAACCTAGGTTGTTCACCAAAAATAGGCTGGCATCTAAACTTACATTCTTGCATTTCAAATAAAGATACCAAGAGAATAAAGAAAATTTAATAACAGGAGTAAATTAGAAAGCTGCTTAAAATGTCATGCTCTATTTGAATCACAAAAGAAAAAAAATGGGTTCAGTGTCCCTTTAAATTCTGAAATCAGAATTTGACTCAGACCAGTTGCTCAAATACACATTACAGACCAGGATGTCTCAAATATACATACTTCAAAGGAACCTTATCACCATATAAGGAACTTCCTGCCTGAAGAGTGGGTAATAAAATTAGTTCATCATGGACCCCCTGCAATGAGAGACTGTCTGCAGCGCTCAGTATTTGAAGCTAGCAGAATCTTCAGGAAAGTAAGTAATTAGCACTTGTACAATATACAAATGATGGGACGAAGAGTCCCTTGGAAGGTCTGAATCCACATATACATCTGGAAAAGTTTGCTAACTCAGATGGCAGCATATAGAAGACCAAGTTTCATATAAAATGACGTGTGTCTAATTTTCATATAAGTTAATATACTCTATAAATGTACATCCATACATATATTGTATATATATGTAAGTATAGGAGATGTGTCCAACACCAATATGAAGTGATATCCACAGATGTGCACTGTATTTATATTAAATTAAATAATGCTTATATATATATATATATATATATATATATATACACACTGTATATATACACATACATATATACACACACACACACAGACAAAAGCAGAGAGAAAAAGGAGAGCTAAAACTATATATATATATATATATATATATATATATATATATATATATACACATACACACACACATACATATACACACACATATATATATACATATATATATATATATATATATATATATATATATATATATATAGATACATATACACATACACAGATTTATATAGAAATATATATTTAAAAATAGGAACATTTATTTCTAAATGAAGAACATAGGAATTTCCAGTGTTTCTAGAAAAGAAAAAAACAAAACATAAAACCATATTAAAATTGATGTTGCGTGTTTCAAGGTGTTTGATTGGAAAGGGCTCAAAAGTGTATATAGGTGTCAATATATATGTCTGTTATATATATATATATATATATATATAAATAAATACACACAAATATTATATATATTAGGGCTGCAACTAACAATTATTTTCATAATCGATTAATTGGCCGATTATTTTTTCGATGAATCGACTAATCGGATAAAAAAAAAATCTAATTTTGCCTTTATTTAAAATAAAATCCACATAATGAGGTTTACAAATAGAAAACTTCAGACTAAAACTTTACATTAACACAATTGTTTCACCAATTTATAAGCAGCAGAGCACTTTTTTTATAATTAAGCAAAACAAAACCACAAACTTTTTGAAATGAGGTAGAACTATAAAACAGTAGACTATAATGGTTTATAACATTCTGTTATTCATTATTTCAGAAACTTTGCATTGAAGTGCAAAAATGTCAACATGTCCACATGCTCCTGGCTGAGGCTGGTTCTCTTTTTGCAGCTATTTTGCCTGCAGCAGAGAAGAGGCGCTCAGGTGGTGTTGAGGTGCCTGAGATACATAAGTAGGGTTTTGCCAATGTTGCCAAGGTGGGATATTTATCTTTGTCAGCTCCACCAATGCAAAGTGTTTTCCTCCTTGGCAAGGGGCCTCTCAATAAAGTAAGCCTGGACTATATATCAATAATAGGACAAAGCCTTACACATTTATCTATACAGTACATATAATCAGCAATACCAAGCAATCAGCCAATAATTGTGCAAAAAAGATAGTGCACACCAATTCAAATAACTCCCATCAATCTAAGGCTAGGTGTAAATAACAAGCTCGGCACTATATCATGCAAAGCATAGTCACAAATCACCTGATTTAATATAAACAATCCAAATGATTGGTATTTCTGGGTTGCACATAAGCTGCACAAAGTTGTAAACCTCTGCTAAGGACATAAAACACAAAAAAATGTGCAGGAGTTCTCTTTGTGAATTTAATGTATTTTTGAAAATGACTGCAAGTTGGGACTAATAGCGATGTGACAAGTTGAAATAAGGTGGTGATGTGAAACAGGTGAGGCAATCGTGTAATCATAGTATATAAGGAGCCTCCAAAAAAGGACTAATTCTTCAAGAACAAGGATGGGTTCAGGCTCGCCAATATGTCAGCAAATAATCCAACATTTTCAGAACAACATTTCCCAAAGACAAATCTGTAGAATTGTGGGCATTTCCCCTTCTACAGTGCACAATATAATTAAAATTTTCAAGGAATCGGTACGTAAAGGGCAAGGCCAAAACATACTTCTGAATGTGCGTGATCTCAGATCCCTCAAACGTCAATGTTTCAAAAACCATCATGAGTCTGTAATGGATATCCTGACATAGGCTCTGGAATACTTTGGTAAACTTGTTGTCGGTCAACACCATTTGCGGCAGCATCCACAGATGCAAGTTAAGGCTTTACTACATAAAGCAGAAGCCATACATCAATACTGTTCAGAAGTGCCGCTGACTTCTCTGGGCTCAGTCTCATCTGGGATGGAGAGTAGCATAGTGGAATCGTATGTTGTGGTCCGACGAGTCTACATTTCAAATAGTTTTTGGGAAAAAACAGTTATCATGTTCTCCGGACCAAAGAGGAAAAGGACCATCCAAGCTGTTATCAGTGTCAGGTCCAAAAGCCAGCGTCTGTCATGGTATGGGCGTGTGTCAGTGCCCATGGCATGGGTAACTTGCACATCTGTGAGGGCACCATTAATCCAGGGAGGACAAAGCCAAACCACATTCTGCCCGGATTACAAGTGCATGGTTACGTAAGCAGAGCGTGCAGGTGCTAGCATGGACTGCCTGCACTCCTGACCTGTCTCCGATTGAGAATGTGTGGCACATTAAGAAGTGCAAAATAAGGCAACAAATAGCTCTGTATAGTTGTGCAGCTGAAGCCTTGCATAATGGAGGAATGGGGGGAAATTCTGCTTGCTAAACTTAACTAACTGGTGTCTTCAGTGCCCACACGCTTAATAAGTGTTATTAAAAGAAAAGGTGATGTTACACAGTGGTAAACAGTCGACTGTCTCAATTTTTTTGGAGTTTGTCGCAGTCATCAGATTTGAAATGAATGTATATTTTGAAATAATTCACAAAGTAAAACATAAAATAATGTGTTAATAATGTGTTTTCAATATAGTACAGGGTGAATTGAATTTTCAAATTAATCTTTTTGTTTGTTTGTGTTTGCATTTTCCATACTGTCCCAACTTTTTCAGAATTGGGGTTGTATATACACACAAACATCCTAAAAATGTGTCTATCTAGTTCCTCAAAATTCATGCTGTTCTAAAGTCTCCAGCAGTTTGGAAGAGTAGTTTGCAATTAATACTTAATCAGCTCTGCCAGGATATTTTACATAGGCTTAATAAAATCGCAGTGACAAACTGACTCGTTTGGTTAAACAAATTAACAATCTCATGTATCTCCTCGCAGTTTAACATAATATTGTTAATCTCTTACATGACCCAAACTATGAACTCTGCTCTGGCTTAAATAATATTGACATGTTAACCCCTTCCACTGCTGTAACGCCGATTCCAAAAAGCATGATAGCACCAAAGCAATAGTTTATGTGCTCTCTTGGTGATATTACAGATGTGGATTTTTTATTTTTATTCATAATCCCATAGTCAATAAATATATTTACTATCAATGGAAGCAATAATTTATGCACAATAACAAAGAACACTGCAAGGAACAGAGAGACAAGAGAATAAAATGATTTTATATATAGGTGTGTGTATGTGTTTTTATTTATGTGTGTGAGCATGTATGGATATGTATATGTGTTTATGTGTATATGGATGTGTGCGTGTGTATATATGTGTGAGTCTGTATATGCATGTATTTATTTATCTGTATGTGTGTGTAAATATGTGTGTATATACGTGTGTGTATGTGTATATATATATATATATATATATATATATATATATATATATATATATATATATATGTGTGTGTCTATGTATATTGAGTGCAAGAATTAATCTGGAGAAATGTACCCAAATGATGCTGCTTACCCCAACTATTAAAGATCCTGTAACAATGGACCAACTTAATTTTATCACGACATACACTCCAATGCATCAGACCATAAAGCAGTCCTTAAATAATAGATGGGATATTTTGGGAACCGTTAAGAACCTTGCTAATTGGAGACAGAAACCACCAAGGGTTGTGTATCGAAGAGCCAGAAATATTAGAGACATGCTGGTTAAAACAGACAATAAGCAAAGCTACCAACAAGAGACATGGCTAAAAACTAGCAAAGTAGGATGCTTTAGTTGTGGAGATTGCGTGACTTGTAACAGTATGCATGTGGGGGATTCCTTTCGACATCCCCACAAGAACAAACGATATATAAATCGACATAGGCTAACATGCAGCAGCACTTCTGTCATCTATATTCTTATGTGTCCCTGTTACTTGTTTTACGTTGGGAAAACCACTACTTCCTTTAAGGAAGTACAGATTCTCTATAAGGAAAGCACTAAAGAATGGCAAATCTGAACTCCCAGTGGCACGCCACTTTGTCACACAGAAACACAATTTGTCCAGTTTACGTAGCATGATCATTGATCATATTCCCCTACAAAAGAGGGGTGGTGACTGTGCAAGGATGTTGCTCCAACTGGAGTCAAGGTGGATCTACATGCTTGACACAGTATCCCCCAAATACTTCTGTTTCATTTGATACTATGTGCAATTATCATCACATCATCTGATCAGTCTACAGTTTTTAATCTTCAAGACACAATTTTTTCTGTGATGTTGCTATATTTATACTGTGTCTTTAAACCCTTCCACATATAGTTTTCCAACACCTGTTGCGTTAAAAGCTACCCAGTATTTCATTACATAATCCTTAAGGGTTTTGTCACCAAGGCTGTAAGGAGGGACAAATATATTTTTCATTGATCCTGACGATATGGTGTCACCTGCGATAAGTGGGGCATGAAGATGGAGCAAGTTTTCCTGGAGGCACTATTAGTGCTTATGACCGTGCGCTTTTGACACCTCTTACTCAGTATTCTCTAATCCATGATGACAAGTACATTCCCCTTGATGACGTCCACTTGTGGGCGTGAGATACTTACGAGTCAAGTTACCTATGCTCCTCTCAGGTGTTGAAGATCGGAAGCCTGGTATATCTGAATAACGGAACCATCCACTAGATGTGGAACATGATGCTGTGCGAAAGTGCCTTTATGCAACATTGTTGCTTTTTTCACCATGTGTTAGATATCCGTTTTTCTATTTAGAAGCACATGAATGATTTGTCACTACGCTTACCGAGAGGGCGTTAATACATTACCCCATCATCAGCTATGCAAATTAGCAATGCGGTTTACTACGCCTCCTGAAGGGGAAACCTCTGGTGGAATATGCTGATCTATTGGGACATGCCACGTAGCAAGAGGATGTGCACGTAGGCAACGCTTTCACGATTCAGGTGTTTGGAATTGTATCATTTGTGAAGGGTATAAATGAACTGTAGCTGTATTGTTTTTATACTTTCTTTTGTGAGACATCACACTGAGGAGGGTAGTTATCAAGCCGTCAACCTCAAATACGTTGAATTCAGCAGTGTATTTGTGGTGAGGCTGATTCGCCTTAGTTATCAAAGGCTAGAGACCGGCAAAAGTAGAATTTTGTGACGTAAGCTTTGATCCGCCGGACTCAGTCCGACACAGATCGATTCTTACGTCACTCCAGATGTTCCGCACACAAGTGTGGCACTATCTGACTACTTTTGCTAGTTATCAAAAAATTAGCAGGTACGCTCGGCACTTTTCCGGCCCAGCGTACCTGGTTTTCAAACCGCCGCCCTGGAGGCGGCGGATCCCATAGGAATCAATGGGAGTCTGACCATAGCGAAAGTACAAGTTCGCTGCTGCCAGACATCCCATTGATTTCTATGGGAGCTGTCTACACCTAACACCCTAACATGTACCCCGAGTCTAAACACCCCTAATCTGCCCCCCCTTCACCGCCGCAACTAAATAAAGTTATTACCCCCTAAACCGCCGCTCCCGGAGCCCACCGCAAGCTACTCTATACATATTAACCCCTAAACCGCCGCTCCCTGACCCCGCCGCAACTATAATAAATGTATTAACCCCTAAACCGCCGCTCCCAGACCCCGCCCGCCACCTACATGATACCTATTAACCCCTATCCTGCCCCCCCCTATACCGCCGCCCTCTATAATAAAGTTATTAACCCCTATCCTGCTGATCCCGCACCTCGCCGCAACTAAATAAATAGTTTAACCCCTAAACCGCTGTTCCCGGACCCCGCCGCAACCTATATTAAACTTATTAACCCCTAATCTGCCCCCCCCTACACCGTCACCACCTATAATACATTTATTAACCCCTATCCTGCCCCCACTACACTGCCGCCACTGTAATAAATTTATTAACCCCTAAACCCAAGTCTAACACTAACCCTAACACCCCCCCTAACTTAAATATTAATTAAATAAATCTAAATAATATTTATATTATTAACTAAATTAATCCTATTTAAAACTAAATACTTACCTTTAAAATAAACCATAATATAGCTACAATATAAATAATAATTATATTGTAGCTATCTTAGGATTTATTTTTATTTTATAGGTAACTTTCAATTTATTTTAACTAGGTACAATAGCTATTAAATAGTTATTAACTATTTAATAGCTACCTAGCTAAAATAAAGAGAAATTTACCTGTAAAATAAAAACTAACCTAAGTTACAATTACACCTAACACTACACTATCATTAAATAAATTATTCCTATTTAAAACTAAATACTTATCTGTAAAATAAACCCTAAGATAGCTACAATGTAATTAATAATTACATTGTAGCTATTTTAGGATTTATATTTATTTAACAGGTAACTTTGTATTTATTTTAGCTAGTTAGAATAGTTATTAAATAGTTATTAACTATTTAATAACTACCTAG
>NC_069510.1:16651506-16716506 GCF_027579735.1 Bombina bombina | reverse complement strand
TTATCTTTGTCTAATTTTTTTACATCACAGAAGCCTGACATTTTAACAGGGCTGTGTAGACTTTTTATATCCTATATATATATATATATATATATATATATATATATATATATATATATATATATATATACACACACAACATCTAGCAGGGGATCTGCACACACAAACTTCCAACTTCCGGGGTGCTCTGGGTATATAAATATATATATATATATATATATATATATATATATAAACAGGTCCCGCACTCTCCGCTGTGAAAACACAAACTTCTTTAATTGAACTGACTGACGTTGGTTTTGGTTTATAACCCTACACAACGAATACCCAAAGAGGATCAAGAGGTAAGTGATCTGTCAAGGTGTAAACTTGAAGATACTCCTATATCAGATTGTACTACGGTTTTTTTCTGTCATATTTTGATCAGACTGGAGTCTGATAACTTGGAAGATTACCAAATTTGGAGTTTTAAGACATTCATCTGAAAAGATATATAACTAAGCCTTTAAAGAGACACTTTAAGAGACTTTTACTGATCTCTCCAAAAGGGAGTGTTTGTTATCTGTGCTTATATATGCGCATAGGTTGTTTGTTTAGAATCAGGCAGTGGAGATACGTTTTGTTTTACTTGTGCATTCATTAGATGCCCTTTCTTTAGTTGCCCCTTGCTTAAAGATGCACTTCGTTTGAAATTGCACTTTATATACTATATTGCTAATCATTGTATTGTACAAAGATATTCTACAAGTTTTAGAATTGGTATAATCCTACACCACCGGTGGTTTTTAATGTTTAATATGTATTTGTAATTGATTCTATTGTGAGGTAAAATCTCTTGTTTTTATAAAGTGAAGAGAGTTTTCATTATTGCTTCAAAGTGAAGAGAGTTTTTATATTTTTAGATATTTATTATATAAATTTCTATATTCTTTATATTTTTAACACATAACTTTTCATAGTTCGTCAGTATACCTCCAGTGTGATAGTGTCTAGCTGTTTAAGCGCAAAAGATTCGTTTTCTATGATTATACCTTTATTTTGAGTAGAACTGCCGAGAGCTACTCCATTTGTCTTTTTATGCCCGACACTATCATCCTTTAACACCTATCCATAATTTACTTATCCCTCATGTCTGGTGCCCGTCTAAATGATACACAAGTAATCTATAGATCTCTTGAACATCCTGATGTTTGGGTCACGGAATAAATCAGTGTCAAATAGCTCAAACTCTGCCATAAAGATGTTGGCATATGATGGGACCATATTCAACCCCATCGCCGTTCCAGAAATCTGTAAGTAAAATTTCCGCTCATGACGGAAATAATTACATTCCAGGCAGAATTTGAGAAGACATAATATTACCTCCACAGGTGGACCCACATATGGGTATCGATTTAAATGTCTCCTTGTGGCTTCCAGGCCACCTGTATGAGGAATGGCAGTATACAAACTGGTGACATCCAGTGTCACCAGTAAGTCAGTATCAGTGATCGTTATATCATCCTGTTGTAGAATCTTAATCATTTCAATCAAATTCAAAATGAATGCTTCGGACACTTGTATTAAGTTTTTAGATTTGTTAATCTTCAAGAATGGTAATCGCCTAGAGACTACTCTATACACCAAGGAGACAGATAGGAACTCCATCCTAAGAGCTGAGAGCTGCCATCCACCAGCCCTTAAAAGGGCACTGCCTATCTCCCAATTGAAGAGAGTGATATGGAACAACAGTACTGAAAGTAAAAAGCTGGAACAACTCCAGGCAATGGAGAACAAGTTTATCCAAAGGGGATATAAATGTAAAACCATTCAGGATATCAAATCTACTATGTCCAAATTGACACAAGCTGAAGCATTGATAAAGAGAACCAGCAAAGACACACCTGATGTGGCTTCAAGGATGACCACATATTCTCCTGAAAAGTGGCAAACACCCAGTATTCTACAGGAGAATTGGCACATCATCAACACAGATGAAAGCTTACCCTTTAAGAATACTATCCATCCGAGGGTTGGTTATAAACATTCAAGATCTTTGAGGGACTACTTGATGCGTCCTGACAATGTCCAAAGTTATACCAACAAGATTTGGTTAGGGAAGCCTAAACATGTTGCTTTAAGTGTATGGGTTGCACTACCTGTAATGGGTTGGTGCAAACCACCCATTTTGTCCACCCATGGCACAACAAACGCTATGCCATTAAGCAGTCACATGTACTACCAAGTTTATAGTGTACATGTTGCACTGTTGCTGTGGCAGATATTACATTGGCAAAACAAATGATGATCTACGTACCCGTATGGCCAATCACAGGGCATCCATACGTGCTGCACTAGTCATCTCTGATGAAGCGCATTGAGCATTCACGAAACGCGTCAGTTCAGCACTACCTAACCTTGTACACAATTCTGTGTTTCACTTCTATAGCCTGAATAAATCCACTTGGTTGATTGTTCCAGATGGCCCTCGTATTTTGTTGTGTTTTGTATTTATGGCTGGGCCAGCCCTGAGGACCGGAACATATAACAATTACAGGTACCTTATTTGGCTGCCAAGCGGAGTTTCCTCTTCAAAGTCCCACCCCCTCTCACATACTGTGAGCAACACTCACCATCGGGCAATCCCTGCCCATACGTCATCTTACAGGAGGAGTTAGACATGGCATCACCCGCGCACACCAATCAGCGATCCACCAGACGGCAACCCTTGTTCCTACGTCATCATCTAGGAGGAGCCAGACGCGGCATCACCCACGCACCCTAACAAACGGCACTACAGTCGGAGAGCAGTAAGTTTTTTTAACTTTCCCACACAGGTGGATAATTTTGGAAGGGCCACGGTGCCCACCTGAACTCCTACTAGGGAATCTTCGATTCATTAAACGCAGTATCACCGCGCATCTAATCCTGCTGGTGTATTCAACTGTGATTGGTGAGTTACTTACATTCGCTTAATGCAGATACCAATTTGGCGATGTACTGATTGAAAAATCTGTTCGTTTGAACATCCTCCCGATACATTATTTGCTCAATTGGACATATTAGCAGTATGAGTGTTTTGTGAACTTTCAATTATTATTAGACGGGGTTGCACGAAAGGACTGTACTTTACTTTTTGGCTTTTCAGTCATAGAGACAGATCTGTATTTTACTTTTTCTCCGCTCATAAAAGGTACATTCCTTATATCATAGCAGCCACGCACCAATACAGGACAGGGCTGAGCATTCCCTTGTTTTTTCTGTTGCTTCTATATATATATATATATATATATATATAATAATATATATATATCTGTACACGTACAGTATCTCACAAAAGTGAGTACACCCCCTTACATTTTTTTAAATATTTTATTATATCTTTTCATGTGACAACACTAAAGAAATGACAATTTTCTACAATGTAAAGTAGTGAGTGTACAGCCTCTATAACAGTGTAAATTTGCTGTCCCCCTCAAAATAACTAAACACACAGCCATTTATATCTAAACAGTTGGCAACAAAAGTGAGTGCACCCCTAAGTGGAAATGTCCAAATTGTGCCCAATTAGCCATTTCCCCTCCCCGGTGTCATGTGACTCGTAGTGTTACAAGGTCTAAGGTGTGAATGGGGAGCAGGTGTGATAAATTTGGTGTTATCGCTCACACTCTCTCATACTGGTCACTGGAAGTTCAACATGGCACCTCATGACAAAGAACTCTCTGAGATCTGAAAAAAAGAATTGTTGCTCTACATAAAGATGGCCTAGGCTATAAGAAGATTGCCAAGACCCCTGAAACTGAGCTGCAGAACGGTGGGCAAGACCATACAGCGGTTTCACAGGACAGGTCCCACTCAGAACAGGCCTCACCATGGTCGACCAAAGAAGTTGAGTGCACATGCTCAGCGTCATATCCCAAGGTTGCATTTGGAAATATACGTATGAGTGCTGCCAGCATTGCTGCAAAGGATAAAGGGGTGGGGCGTCAGCCTGTCAGTGCTCAGACCATACGCCGCACACTGCATCAAATTGGTCTGCATGGCTGCCATCCCAGAAGGAAGCCTCTTCTAAAGATGATGCACAAGAAAGCCTGCAAACAATTTGCTGAAGACAATCAGACTAAGGACATGGATTACTGGAACCATGTTCTGTGGTCCGATGAGCACCAAGCTAAGGACATGGATTACTGGAACCATGTTCTGTGGTCCGATGAGACCAAGATAAACTTATTTGGTTCAGATGGTGTCAAGAGTGTGTGGCGGCAACCAGGTGAGGAGTACAAAGACAAGTGTGTTTTGCCTACAGTTAATCATGGAGGAGTAGAAGAGGACTCCAGTGGCAACCTGTGAAGCTCTGGTGAACTCCATGCCCAAAAGGGTTAAGGGCAGTGCTGGAAAATAATGATGGCCACACTAAATATTGACACTTTGGGCCCAATTTGGACTTTTCCACTTAGGGGTGTACTCACTTTTGTTGCCAACGGTTTTAGGACATTAATGACGGTGTGTTGAGTTATTTTGAGGAGACAGCAAATTTACACTGTTATACAGGCTGTACACTCACTGCTTTACATTGTAGCAAAGTGTCATTTCTTCAGTGTTGTCACATGAAAAGATGTAATAAAATATTTACAAAAATGTGAGGGGTGTACTCACTTTTGTGAGATACTGTATATGTTTTGTGAGTGTGTAATAAGTTATCATGGTTATCCTCTGATGTGTACACATATGTACTAAACCTGTACACATTGTGCACCATTAAAAAAAGCTTGATCAAAATATAAACTTAGATACAGTTTCTTCTAAGAAATTACAAAACTTGAGGTTTCAAAGCCAGAAAAGCAAGAAAAAATATTGCTTAAAACAGTGCACGTGCTTCCCATGGAGATTATTTGTCAAAGAACTAGCTATGGAAAAGCAAAGAATAGAGACTTTCCATAAAGAAAAACCTGAACCAAAGGGACTATAAAAGATCTTACACGTAGGCTTCCTGAAAGCCAGAAGGCTAGATTACAAGTGGAGCGCTAATTTATTGTACTTACAAGTGGCTGGTTATTGCTGTCGCAAGCTTGCGGTAGCAATTAGTGCTCTAACCACAGATCAATTAATTCTGGTTAATTTTATAAATCTGCCCCAAATGCCCCCAGAATACAGTGGTGTGTAGTTTATTAAAAAATAAAGATGGGCAGCATCTTTATTTTTTAATAAAAGTACTGCCCTAGGCAGTATTTTGGGGTTAAAGTTGGTGGGGAGTGGGGGTGTTAGAAAAAAAAACGGCACTAAAACGGCACCTTATCATTGCGGTCAATGGGAACTGTGTGTTTCCAGTAAAACATAATTTATGTAAGAACTTACCTGATAAATTAATTTCTTTCATATTGGCAAGAGTCCATGAGCTAGTGACGTATGGGATATACAATTCTACAGGAGGGGCAACGTTTCCCAAACCTCAAAATGCCTATAATACACCCCTCACCACACCCACAATTCAGTTTAATGAATAGCCAAGTAGTGGGGGTGATAGAAAAAGGAGTAGAAAGCATCAAAAATAGGAAATGGAAATATAATTGTGCTTTATTCAAAAAAAAACATAACCACAATAAAAAGGGTGGGTCTCATGGACTCTTGCCAATATGAAAGAAATGAATTTATCAGGTAAGTTCTTACATAAATTATTTTATTTAATTTTTATTATCGGTTATTTGTAGAGCACCAACAGATTCCGCAGCGCTATAAACAAATGCGGAGTACAACAACACAATTATAGGGATCAAATGGGTAGAGGGCCCTGCCAAGAGTTGCACTGTTGTAGTCAGCTCTTAAGGAGGTGATCTACAAACAGCTGGACTCTTAGGCTTACATGTTTTCTTTCATGTAATTGGCAAGAGTCCATGAGCTAGTGACATATGGGACAGAAATACCCAAGATGTGGAACTCCACAGAAGAGTCACTAGAGAGGGAGGGATAAAATAAAAACAGCCATTTCTGCTGAAAAATTAAATCCACAACCAAAAAAACAAGTTTTTCTCATATTGAAAAGAAAAAACTCAAAACATAAGCAGAGGAATCAAACTGAAACAGATGCCTGAAGAACTTTCTTCCAAAAACTGCTTCCGAAGAGGCAAATACATCAAAATGGTAGAATTTAGTAAATGTATGCAAAGACCAAGTCGCTGCTTTGCAAATCTGATCAACTGAAGCTTCATTCTTAAAGCCCATGAAGTGGAGACTGATCTAGTAGAATGAGCTGTGAATGAACCTTCTGACCCTTTCCTAGAACCAGAGAACATAACAAATAGACTAGAAGTCTTTCTGAAATTTTTAGTAGCTTCAACATAATATTTCAAAGCTCTTACAACATCCAGAGAATGTAAAGATCTTTCCAAAGAATTCTTAGGATTAGGACACAAAGAGGGAACAACAATTTCCCTATTAATGTTGTTAGAATTCACAACTTTAGGTAAAAAGTTAAATGAAGTCCGCAAAACTGCTTTATCTTGATGGAAAATCGGAAAAGGAGACTCACAAGAAAGAGCAGATAATTCAGAAACTCTTCTAGCAGAAGAGATGGCCAAAAGGAACAACACTTTCCAAGAAAGTAGTTTAATATCCAAATAATGCATAGGCTCAAAAGTAGGAGCCTGTAAAGCTTTCAAAACCAAATTAAGACCCCCAAGGAGGAGAGATGATTTAATGACAGGCTTGATACAGACCAAAGCCTGAACAAAACAGTGAATATCAGGACGCTTAGCAATCTTTCTGTGAAATAAAACAGAAAGAGCAGATATATGTCTCTTCAAGGAACTTGTAGACAACCTTTATCCAAACCATCCTGAAGAAACTGTAAAATTCTAGGAATTCTAAAAGAATGCCAGGAGAATTTATGAGAAGAACACCATGAAATATAAAAGTCTTCCAAACTCGATAATAAATCTTCCTAGAAAACAGATTTACGAGCCTGTAACATAGTATCAATCACTGAGTCAGAGAAACCTCTATAACTAAGCACTAAGCGTTCAATTTCCATACCTTCAAATTTAATGATTTGAGATCCTGATGGAAAAATGGTCCTTGAGACAGAAGGTCTGGTCTTAAAGGAAGTGGCCAAGGTTGAAAAACTGTACATCCGAACAAGGTCTGCATACCAGAACCTGTGAGGCCATGCTGGTGCTACCAGAAACACAAACAAATGTTCCATGATGAACTTGGAGATCACTCTTGGAAGAACTAGAGGCTGGAAGATATAAGCAGGTTGGTAAAACCAAGAAACTGCTAACGCGTCCACCGACTCCACCTGAGGATCCCTGGACAGGTACCTGGGAAGTTTCTTGTTTAGATGGGAAGCAATCAAATCTATTTCTGGAAGACCCCACATCTGAACAATCTGAAAAAACACATCTGGATGGAGAGACCACTCCCCCGGATGTAAAGTCTGATGGCTGAGATAATTTGCTTCCTAATTGTCTACACCTGGGATATGTACTACAGAAATTAGACAAGAGCTGGATTCTGCCCAAGAAAGTATCCAAGATACTTCTTTTATAGCTAGGGGACTGCGAGTCCCACCCTGATGATTGACATATGACACAGGTATGATATTGTCTGCCTGAAAACAAATGAATTGTTCTCTCTTCAACACAGGTCAAACCTGTAGAGCCCTGAAAATAGCACGGAGTTCTAAAATATTGATTGGTAACCTCGCCTCTTGAGATTTACAAACCCCTTGTGCTGTCAGAGATCCTCAGACAGCTCCTCAACCTGAAAGACTTGCATTTGTTGTGATTACAGTCCAGGTTGGATGAACAAAAGAGGCCCCTTGAATTATACGGTGGTGATCTAACCACCAAGTCAGAGAAAATTGAACATTGGGATTTAAGGATATTAATTGTGATATCTTTGTATAATCCCTGCACCATTGATTCAGCATACAAAGCTGGAGAGGTCTCATATGAAAACGAGCAAAGGGGATCGCGTCCGATGCTGCAGTCATGAGACCTAAAACCTCCATTCACATAGCCACTGAAGGGAATGATTGAGACTGAAGGTTCTGACAAGCTGAAATAAATTTCATGTGTCTCTTTTCTGTTAGAGACAGAGTCATGGACACTGAATCTATCTGGAAACCTAAAAAGGTGACCCTTGTCTGAGGAATCAAGGAACTTTTTGGTAAATTGATCGTCCAACCATGTCTTTGAAGAAACAACACTAGTTAATTTGTGTGAGATTTGGCAAAATGTAAAGCCTGAGCTAGTACCAAGATATCGTCCAAATAAGGAAACACCGCAATACCCTGTTCTCTCATTACAGAGAGTAGGGCACCGAGAACTTTTGAAAAAATTCTTGGAGCTGTCGCTAGGCCAAATGGAAGAGCAACAAATTGGTAATTCTTGTCTAGAAAAGAGAATCTCAGAAATCGATAGTGATCTAGATGAATCGGAATATGAAGATATGCATCCTGTAAGTCTATCGTGGACATATAATGACCTTGCTGAACAAAAGGCAGAATAATCCTTATAGTCACCATTTTGAAAGTTGGCACTCTTACAAAACGGTTCAAAATTTTCAGATCCAGAACTGGCCTGAATGAATTTTCTTTCTTTGGGACAATGAATAGATTTGAATAAAACCCCAGACCGTGTTCCTGAAACGGAACTGGTATGATAACCTCTGAAACGCTCTAGATCTGAAACACACTTTAGAAAGGCCTGAGCCTTCACTGAATTTGCTGGAATTCGTGAGAGAAAAAAATCTTCTCACAGGAGGTCTTACTCTGAATCCTATTTGATACCCTTGAGAGACAATGCTCTAAATCCATTGATTTTGGACAGAATCTGCCCAAGTGTTTTGGAAAAAAATTTGATCTGCCCCCCACCAGCTGAGCTGGAATGAGTGCCGCACCTTCATGCAGACTTGGGGCTGGCTTTGGTTTCTTAAAAGGTTTGGATTTATTCCAACTTGAAGAGGGTTTCCAATTGGAACCAGATTCTTTGGGGGAAGGATTGGCTTTCTGATCCTTATTCTGTCAAAAAGAACGAAAACTATTAGAAGCTTTAGATTTACCCTTAGATCTTTTATCCTGAGGTAAAAAAACTACTTCCTTACAGTAACAGTTGAATTGAATCCAACTGAGAACCAAATAAATTGTTACCTTGGAAAGAAAGAGATAGCAATCTAGACTCAGATACCATGTCAGCATTTCAATATTTGAGCCACAAAGCTCTTCTATCTAAAATAGCTAAAGACATAGATTTAACATCAATTTTGATGATATTAAAAATAGCATCACAGATAAAATGATTAGCATGTTGAAGCAAACGAACAATGCTAGACAAATCAGGATCTGTTTCCTGTTGCGCCAAGCTTTCCAACCAAAAAGTTGATGCAGCTGCAACATCAGCCATAGAAATGGCAGGCCTGAGAAGATAGCCAGAATATAAATACACTTTCCTTAGATAAGATTTAAGTTTCCTATCTAAAGGGTCCTTAAAAGAAGTACTATCTTCAATAGGAATAGTAGTACGTTTGGCAAGAGTTGAAATAGCCCCATCAACCTTGGGGATTTTTCCCCAAAACTCCAATCTAACTGCTGGCAAAGGATACAACTTTTTAAACCTTGAGGAAGGAATAAAAGAAGTACCAGGCCTATTCCATTCCTTTGAAATCATATCAGAAATAGCATCAGGTACTGAAAAAACCTCTGGAGTAACCACAGGAGGTTTATAAACAGAATTTAAAAGTTTACTAGTTTTAGTATCAAGAGGACTGTTTCCTCAATATTCAGAGTAATCAACACCTCTTAACAAGGAACGAATATATTCCATCTTAAAGAGATAAGTAGATTTGTCAGTGTCAATATCTAAGGTAGGATCTTCTGAATCAGATAGATCCTCATTAGAGGAGGATAATTCAGTATATTGCTGGCCATTTGAAATTTCATCAACTTTATGAGAAGTTTTAAAAGACCTTTTATGTTTATTAGAAGGCGGAATAGCAGACAAAGCCATCTGAATCGCATCAGCAATAAAATCTTTTATATTCACAGGGATATCATGTACATTAGATGTTGAAGGAACAACAGGCATTGCACTAGTACTGATGGATACATTCTCTGCATGTAAAAGCTTATCATGACAACTGTTACATACTACAGCTGGAGATATAATCTCTGCTAATTTACAACAGATACACTTAGCTTTGGTAAGAACTGTTATCAGGCAGCAGGATTCCAACAGTGGTTTCTGAGGACCGGATCAGATTGAGACATCTTGCAATTATAAGAGAAAAAACAACATATAAATCAAAATTATCAATTGCAAATGCAAACAGCATAGCACTCTGAGCATAGAAAAAGGCAAAAGGCATATAGGAAGTGGGGATGAAATCAAATTATTTGGCGCCAAGAATGACGCGCAATGCAAAATGAATTTTTTTCGGCGCAAACAACATCTGGAAATGACAACCTTGTGCAAGGAAAGCTGGCGTCAAGTAAGACGCCGGAAATGACGAATTTGCATCACCGAACGTACCTTCGTGACAAAAAAATTCTTGCGTCAAGAATGACGCAATAAATATCAGTATTTTGCGGCCTTGCAAGCTTAATTTGTCCGTGAAATTAATGAAAACAGTCAATTTTTGAGGAAAAGACTATACCCCAGGTAAGAAAAAATAACTTCCTAAATATGTTTTCCCAATTTTGAAACTGATGGTCTGCAAAAGGAAATATACATAAACCTGACTCATGGCAAATATAAGTACAATACATATATTTAGAACTTTACATTAATACATAAAGTGCCAAACCATAGCTGAGAGTGTCTTAAGTAATAAAAAACATACTTACCAAAAGACACCCATCCACATATAGCAGATAGCCAAACCAGTACTGAAACAGTTATCAGTAGAGGTAATGGAATATGAGAGTATATCGTCGATCTGAAAAGGGAGGTAGGAGATGAATCTCTACGACGATAACCTATGAAAAGATTTCCCGCAAGGAAAACGATAGAATTCAATATCCCTTCACATCCCTCTGACATTCACTTTACTCTCAGAGGAATTAGGCTTAAAAAATGCTGAGAAGCGCATATCACAGAAGAAAATCAAGCACAAACTTACTTCACCACCTCCATAGGGAGTGGTGTCTATATATACTTTGGTTCACAGCGAGTGCTCTCTCTGGACTTTATTTGTATACTACTTGGGATGCACCCCGATTTCTATTTAACATAGTGAGTGCTGGACTTTTTGCGTGATTTTATATATACTGTATATATTTATGTGTTTATATGTATATAATTATATATATATATATATATATATATATATATATATATATACACACACAGGTGAAACTCGAAAAATTTGAATATCGTTCAAAAGTTCATTTATTTCACTAATGCAACTTAAAAGGTGAAACTAATATATGAGATAGACTCATTACATGCAAAGCAAGATAGTTCAAGCCGTGATTTGTCATAATTGTGATGATTATGGCTTACAGCTCATGAAAACCCCAAATCCACAATCTCAGAAAATTAGAATATTACATGCAATCAATAAAACAAGGATTGTACATAGAACAATATCGGACCTCTGAAAAGTATAAGCATGCATACTGTATGTACTTAGTACTTGGTTTGGGCCCCTTTTCCAGCAATTACTGCCTCAATGCAGCATGGCATGGAAGCTATCAGCCCTGTGGCACTGCTGAGGTGTTATGGAAGACCAGGATGCTTCAATAGCGGCCTTCAGCTCTTCTGCATTGTTCGGTCTCATGTCTCTCATCTTTCTCTTGGCAATGCCCCCTAGATTCTCTATGGGGTTCAGGTCAGGTGAGTTTGCTGGCCAATCAAGCACAGTAATCCCACGGTCATTGAACCAGGTTTTGGTGCTTTTGGCAGTGTGGGCAGGTGCCAAGTCCTGCTGGAAAATGAAGTCAGCATCCCCATAGAGCTCGCCTGCGGAAGGAAGCATGAAGTGCTCCAAAATCTCCTGGTAGATGACTGCGTTGACCTTGGACTTAATGAAGCACAGTGGACCAACACCAGCAGATCACATGGCTCCCCAAATCAACACAGACTGTGGAAACTTCACACTGGACTTCAAGCATCTTGCAGTGTGTACCTCTCCATTCTTCCTACATACTCTAGTTCCTTGGTTTCCAAATGAGATGCAAAATTTGCTCTCATCAGAAAAGAGGACTTTGGACCACTGAGCAACAGACCAGGTCTGTTTTTCTTTAGCCCAGGTAAGACGCTTCTGACGTTGTTTGTTGTTCAGGAGTGGCTTGACAAGAGGAATACGACATTTGAAGCCCATGTCCAGGACCCGTCTGTGGTGGCTCTTGTGAAAGTCCCCAACACTTTTGAATGGCCTTTTCCTGACAATCCTCTCCAGGCTGCGGTCATCTCTTCTGCTTGTGCACCTTTTTCTTCCACACTATTCCCTTCCACATAACTTTCTATTAATGTGCTTTGATACAGCACTTTGGGAACATCCAACTTCTTTTGCAATTACCTTTTGAGGCTTTCCCTCCTTATGGAGGGTGTCAATGATGGTTTTCTGCACAACTGTCAGGTCAGCAGTCTTTCCCATGATTGTGATTTCTACTGAACCAGACTGAGAGACCATTTAAAGGCTCAGGAACCCTTTGTAGGTGTTATGGCTTAATTAGCTGATTAGAGTGGGACACTTTGAGCCTAGAATATTGCACCATTTCACAATATTCAAATTTTATGAGATTGTGGATTTGGGGTTTAAGCCATAATCATCACAATTATGACAAATCACGGCTTGAACTATCTTGCTTTGCATGTAATCTCATATATTAGTTTCACCTTTTAAGTTGCATTAGTGAAATAAACTAACTTTTGCACGATATTCTAATTTTTCGAGTTTCACCTGTATATATATATATATATATATATATATTATTGATTATATACATATAAACACATAAATATATACAGTATGTATATAAGCATATACATATATATTTATACTTGCTGCCATCGTCGCGTGACTTACCCCCTTCGCTGGTGCAGAATCTCTGATGCCATGTCAGACGGCATCAGAACAAGGCTCCCATAGGAGCGCAATGCTTCCTAGCAATGCAAACGCAAGCTCGCATTCGCATTGTAGCTATCTTGCAATATCAGTGCACATTATTGTACTTGAATTTGTGTTAATGTGTGTTCCTTTGAGTGTGTATGAGAGGAAGACAGACAGACGAGAGAGTGTGCATGTGTCACAGACAGAGAGTGAAAGAGAGTGCATGTGTGATAGACAGACAGATGAGAGTGTGCGTGTGTGATAGACAGACAGATGAGAGAGTGTGAGAGAGTGTGTGCGTGTGTTAGATAGACAAATGAGAGTGTGAGAGAGTGTGCGTGTGTGCTAGACAGACAGATGAGAGTGTGCATGTGTGATAGACAGATGAGAGTGTAAGAGAGAGTGTGCGTGTGTGATAGACAGACGAGAATGTGAGACAAAGTGTGCGTGTGTGATAGACAGATGAGAGTGTATGTGTGTGATAGACAGACAGATGAGAGTGTGAGAAAGAGTGTGCGTGTGTGAGACTGATGAGATCAGAGAGTGTGAGAGAGAGTATGATAGACAGATGAGAGAGTGTAAGAGAGAATCCGTGTGTGTTATAGACAGATGAGAGACTGTAAGAGAGAGTATGCGTGTGTGATAGACAGATGAGTGTGAGAGAGAGTGTGCTAGACAGACAGATGAGCGTGTGCGATAGACAGATGAGAGTGTGAGAGAGAGTGTGCGTGTGTGACAGACAGACGAGAATGTGAGACAAAGTGTGCGTGTGTGATAGACGGATGAGAGTGTGCGTGTGTGATAGACAGACAGATGAGAGTGTGAGAAAGAGTGTGTGCGTGTGAGACTGATGAGAGAGAGAGTGCGATAGACAGATGAGAGAGTGAAAGAGAGAGTATGCGTGTGTGATAGACAGATGAGAAAGTGTGAGAGAGAGTATGACAGACAGATGAGAGAGTGTGAGAGAGAGTATGATAGACAGATGAGAGAGTGTAAGAGAGAATCTGCGTGTTTTATAGACAGGTGAGAGTATGATAGACAGATGAGAGTGTAAGAGAGAAGTACATGTGTGTTATAGACAGAGGAGAGAGTGTAAGAGAGAGTACGCGTGTGTGATAGACAGATGAGAGTATGATAGACAGATGAGAGAGTGTGAGAGTATGCGTGTGTTATAGACAGATGAGAGAGTGTAAGAGAGAGTATGCGTGTGTGATAGACAGTTGAGAGAATGTGAGAGTATGATAGACAGATGAGAGAGTGTAAGAGAGAGTATGCATGTGTTATAGACAGATGAGTGTAAGAGAGAGTACGCGTGTGTGATAAGACAGATGAGAGAGTGTGAGAGAGAGATTATGATAGACAGATGAGAGAGTGTAAGAGAGAGTATGTGTGTGTTATAGACAGATGAGAGAGTGTGAGAGACAGTATGATAGACAGATGAGAGTGTAAGAGAGAGTATGCGTGTGTGATAGACGTGTGAGAGAGAGTATGATAGACAGATGAAAGAGTGTAAGAGAGAGTATGCGTGTGTGATAGATGAGAGAGTGTGCGATAGACAGATGAGAGCGTGATAAACAGATAGATGAGAGAGTGTGAGAGACGGTATGCATGTGTAGTCTGTTCCTGACAGTCTAGTGTAGCGTAGTTTGTTTCTGACAGTGTAGTATAGTTTACACTACACCCCATAATCCCACCACACCTGCACCTACACTACACCCCATAACCACACACACAGCTATGCTACACCCCATAACCACACACACAGCTACGCTACAGCCCATAACCACACACATAGCTACACTACACCCCATAACCAGACACCTACAGTCCATCCCATAACCACAAACACACCTACACTACACCCCATAACCACAATCACACCTACACTTCACTGCATAACCACAAACACACCTACACTACACCCCATAACCACAAACACACCTACACTACACCCCATAACCACAAACACACCTACACTTCACCGCATAATCACAAGCACACCTACACTTCACCACATAACCCACAAACACACCTTCACTACACCCCATAACCACAAACACACCTATATCACACCCCATAACCACAAACACACCTACACATTACTGCATAACTACAAGCAGAACTACAATTACACCCATAACCACAAACACACCTACATTACACTGCATTACCACAAACACACCTACACTTTACCGCATAACCACAAGCACACCTGCACTTCACTGCATAACTACAAGCACATCTATACATCACTGCATAACCACAAAGCACACCTTTACATCACTGCATAACTACAAGCACATCTATACATCACTGCATAACCACAAGCACACCTTTACATCACTGCATAACTACAAGCACATCTATACATCACTGCATAACCACAAGCACACCTTTACATCACTGCATAACTACAATTACACCCCATAACCACAAGCACACCTACACTTCATGCATAACCACAAGCACACCTACACTTCATGCATAACCACAAGCACACCTGCACTTCACTGCATAACTACAAGCACATCTATACATCACTGCATAACCACAAGCACACCTTTACATCACTGCATAACTACAAGCACATCTATACATCACTGCATAACCACAAGCACACCTTTACATCACTGCACTAACTACAAGCACATCTATACATCACTGCATAAACCACAAGCACACCTTTACATCACTGCATAACTACAAGCACATCTATACATCACTGCATAACCACAAGCACACCTTTACATCACTGCATAACTACAATTACACCCCATAACCACAAGCACACCTACACTTCATGCATAACCACAAGCACACCTACACTTCATGCATAACCACAAGCACACCTACACTACACCCATAACCACAAGCACACCTGCACTTCACTGCATAACTACAAGCACATCTTTACATCACTGCATAACCACAAGCACATCTATACATCCACTGCATAACCCACAAGCACACCTTTACATCACTGCATAACTACAATTACACCCCATAACCACAAGCACACCTACACTTCATGCATAACCACAAGCACACCTACACTACACCCATAACCACAAGCACACCTACACTTCATGCATAACCACAAGCACACCTACACTTCATGCATAACCACAAGCACACCTACACTACACCCATAACCACAAGCACACCTACACTTCATGCATAACCACAAGCACACTACACTTCATTGCATAACCACAAGCACACCTACACTTCATGCATAACCACAAGCACACCCCTACACTACACCCATAACCACAAGCACACCTACACTTCATGCATAAACCACAAGCACACCTACACTTCATTGCATAACCACAAGCACACCTACACTACACCCATAACCACAAGCACAACCTACACTCAAGGGACAGTCTAGTATAAATTAAACTTTCATTATTCAGATAGGACTTTTAATTTTAATCAAACTTTCCAATTTACTTTTATCATCAAATTTGCTTTTTTTCCTCTTCGTATTCTTAGTTTAAACTAAACCTAGGTAGGCTCATATGCTAATTTCTAAGCCTTTGAGGGCTGCCTCTTATCACAGGCTTTTTAAATCTCTTTTCAACACAAAGAGACAGAAAGTACACGTGGGCCATATAGATAACACTGTGTTCAGGCACAGGGGGTTATTTAAGATCTAGCACAACACAAAGAGACAGAAAGTACACGTGGGCCATATAGATAAACACTGTGTTCAGGCACAGGGGGTTATTTAAGATTTAGCACAACACAAAGAGACAGAAAGTACACGTGGGCATATAGATAACACTGTGTTCAGGCACAGAAAGTTATTTAAGATCTAGCACAACACAAAGAGACAGAAAGTACACGTGGGCTATATAGATAACACTGTGTTCAGGCACAGGGGGTTATTTAAGATCTAGCACAACACAAAGAGACATAAAGTACACGTGGGACATATAGATAACACTGTGTTCAGGCACAGGGGGTTTATTTAAGATCTAGCACAACACAAAGAGACAGAAAGTACACGTGGGCCATATAGATAACACTGTGTTCAGGCACAGGGGGTTATTTAAGATCTAGCACAACACAAAGAGGACAGAAAGTACACGTGGGCCATATAGATAACACTGTGTTCAGGCACAGAAAGTTATTTAAGATCTAGCACAACACAAAGAGACAGAAAGTACACGTGGGCCATATAGATAACACTGTGTTCAGGCACAGGGGGTTATTTAAGATTTAGCACAACACAAAGAGACAGAAAGTACACGTGGGCCATATAGATAACACTGTGTTCAGGCACAGAAAGTTATTTAAGATCTAGCACAACACAAAGAGACAGAAAGTACACGTGGGCCATATAGATAACACTGTGTTCAGCACAGAAAGTTATTTAAGATCTAGCACAACACAAAGAGACAGAAAGTACACGTGGGCCATATAGATAACACTGTGTTCAGGCACAGAAAGTTATTTAAGATCTAGCACAACACAAAGAGACAGAAAGTACACGTGGGCCATATAGATAACACTGTGTTCAGGCACAGAAAGTTATTTAAGATCTAGCACAACACAAAGAGACAGAAAGTACACGTGGGCTATATAGATAACACTGTGTTCAGGCACAGGGGGTTATTTCAGATCTAGCACAACACAAATAGACAGAAAGTACACGTGGGCCATATAGATAACACTGTGTTCAGGCACAGGGGGGTTATTTAAGATTTAGCACAACACAAAGAGACAGAAAGTACACGTGGGCTATATAGATAACACTGTGTTCAGGCACAGGGGGTTATTTAAGATTTAGCACAAAACAATGGTAAATGCAAGGCAATAGATAATACACAGTCACAGTCATGTGATCAGGGGGCTGGAAGAAGGTTCCTAGATACAAGGTAATCACAGAGGTAAAAAGTATATAAATATAACTGAGATAAGGAGCAGTCTGCAGAGGCTTAGATACAAGGTAACCACAGAGGTAAAAAGTGTATTAATATAACTGAGATAAGGGGCAGTCTGCAGAGACTTAGATACAAGGTAATCACAGAGGTAAAAAAGTATATTAATATAACTGAGATAAGGAGCAGTCTGCAGAGGCTTAGATACAAGGTAATCACAGAAGTAAAAAGTATATTAATATAACTGAGATAAGGAGCAGTCTGCAGAGGCCTTAGATACAAGGTAATCACAGAGGTAAAAAGTATATTAATATAACTGAGATAAGGAGCAGTCTGCAGAGGCTTAGATACAAGGTAATCACAGAGGTAAAAAGTATATTAATATAACTGAGATAAGGAGCAGTCTGCAGAGGCTTAGATACAGGGTAATCACAGAGGTAAAAAGTATATTAATATAACTGTGTTGGTTATGCAAAACTGGGGAATGGGTAATAAAGGGATTATCTATCTTTTAAAACAATAACAATTCTATGGTAAACTGTCCCTTTAGGGTTGCCACCCGTCCCTTAAAATACAGATCACTTATAAGTTACACATGCTGCAGGGTGTGCAGGGAGGACTATGAATAGTGCTGTCCAGAAACACAATACATGTTCCTCCCTGCACACCCTGCAGCATGTGTAACTCATAAGTATCCATGAAAACATGGCTGAGGTGGCAACCCTACCAACACTACACCCCATAACCACAAACACACCTACACTTCACGCATAAACACAAGCACACCTAAACTTTACTGCATAACCACAAGCACACCTACAACTACACCCCATAACCACAAACACACCTACGCTACACCGTATAACCACAAACACACCTACACTTCACGCATAAACACAAGCACACCTAAACTTTACTACATAACCACAAGCACACCTATACATCACTGCATAACTACAAGCACACCTACAACTACACCCCCAATAACCACAAACACACCTACGCTACACCGTATAACCACAAACCACACACCTACACTTCACTGCATAACCACAAGCACACCTACACTACACCCCATAACCACACACACACCTACGCCCCCCACTATAACTACAAACACACCTACACTACACCCCATAACCACACCACACACCTACGCTCCCCACTATAACCACACACACACCTACGCTACAACCCCATAACCACAAACACACCTACACTACACCCAATAACCACACACAACACACAGCATCAAATTTCAGACTCTGGGTCAGTTCAATTGTTACAAAAATATCTAATAGGTTTCAGTTACAGCTAATGCAAGTCTGAAATGAGATTTGTGTTTTTATTCAGAAGGCTGAGACAAGGTTTCTAAATGTAAAAAAGCAGTTGTTCCCCGTGACGTCTGCTTCCCCTGACCAATTGTGAGTGCATCATTAAGTTTCATTAAAATCAGGCAGTCAGTAAATCTGTACTTCATGCGCTCAGTATTTGTGCAAAAGGACAAATCTATTTAATGCCAAAGCTGGTGAGCACAGAGTTCCTTCTATCATGTACATGAAAAAGCTGCATTCTAGTGTAAAAACTACTACACGCTGGTCAACCAATCAGCAGCAACGGGTGCTCACCACCACCAATCAGCAGCAACGGTGCACACCACCACCAATCAGCAACCACAGGTGCACACCACCACCAACCAGCAACCATGGGTGCACAACACCACAAATCAGCATCCACTGGTGCACACCACCACCAATCAGCAATAAAGGTGCACAACACCACCAATCAGCAACAACGGGTGCACAACACCACCAATCAGCAACAACAGGTGTACAACACCACCAATTAGCAACAACATTTTAAAAAAAAATAAAAAAGAAAAAGCCCCAGTGATACTGACTCGCAGCCAGTCCAGAGCCCAAACTAGAGACCTCAGAATGGACTCGACTGAGCCAACAGTCCACCAAGAGACACCATCACCCAAAGACGGTCCCCTACCACTCACCCCTCCCAAATGAAGGGTAAACCAGCCTAAATCTCCAAGGGGAACAAGGCAAGGAGGACCGAAGAACCGAAAACTCCCTAAATACAAAAAACAGCATCTCCAAGAGTGGGCCTACCACACAGAGACCCAATGAACCCAAACAGGAAAGGAGGCCACGCCTAAACCAGGCGAAACCCGGGATAAAACCGAGCACGGAGACCAAAAAGACGTCTCCCCAACATCCAGCAAGCAAGGAACACAGCTAAAGAGGCAAATTCCTCTTAGTGCCTGCACCAGAATACCCCAGTATGCAACCATGAAAGAGTGTATAACAGACCCAGGTGAAACCCCAAGTTCGAGAACACAGAGTCCATAACAGGACGACACAGAGGGAGCTTGCATGGAAGAAAAAGAAGAAGCAGATTCACCTCAGCTTTGGACTGCTAAATGTCACCAGAAGCACACACCAGATGAGAAAGTAGGAGCTTTATCTGGGATCAAACCCACACTCATCTGCTTCAGGAGCAGTGGAACTGATCACTATGCCACATCTCCCTTTCCCCCAAAAAAGGAGAGCAAACCCTCAGAACCCGAAGGAAGAGGAAACCATCTCCTGTCCAAGGAGCAAGGAGAAAGAAAAACCATCTCATATCAAACTGAGCTATTAGAATAGACCCAGCAAGCTCACACATCCCACAGGATATTGTGACCCATAAACTGCTCAGGCATCCTGACCTGCAGACCCAGCTGAGCCACCGTACAAGGGAATGAGAATACCGAAACAGGCACAGGAATGAGCGTAAAGATGGCAGAGCCATCCCCCAGAGTACAAGAACAACCCAACTCTGAAACCAGACAAGGTCATTGACCTAAGGGATCAATCGAAAACACGGCCCCACAGTGTGACATGGAACCAGCAAGATTGCAGGTGGAACCAAGTCCACCTTACACTTCTCGACCAGTAAGGACTCCGGTCTCCTGAAGACCAGAATATCCCCTAAGAAAAAGGGGAGAAGGAAGGGCAATAACCGTCTCTAAGGCCCGAAGCCACCGGCTAAACGGGAAGAAAAAAATTCACTGCCAATGTCCTAAAAGGACCACCTCACAAGTAGCTTGACAGAGGCACAGCTAACCCATTCGCCTGCAGAGCAGAGAATCTACGGGTACACTGGCAAACTAACAGGGGAATGTAACCCTAAGGCACACCAGAAACTGGAATCCAGCACCAACAGCTTGGTAGAAACCCACATACTTGAGGCGCAAGCCACCCAGCTAACCCCAGATGACATGGGTTTCTCTGTGGCAAGGAGTAATCAATACTACGATAAACCGGCCAACCTGACCCCGGTCCATTAGATGGAGCAAGGACATAGCTCCCGTTCCCACCAACGTTGAACATCCCGACCAGCCCTGAGATCCAAAACAACACAAAAACTGGGACAGGAGCGAAGCCCCAGAAGAGGAAGACTCAGGAGAGAACAGGTCCGGGTACCTAATAGTTCAGACAACTATACCCTGGAACTAAACACCCTGACTGGTAAAAAAAAAAACAGACAAAGGGAATGGAGCATATTCAGAGAATCCGGAGAGCAAGAGAGAACTCGAAAACCCCGACCAAAGGAAGGAACCACCCCTAGATAAAGTCCAGCTCTCCAAGGAACAAGGCTAGAAGCCAAGTGAACGGACTTCACAAGCCTCAGGACAACAGAAGGGATACCTTGAAGTTCCCATAACCCTACTAACAGGGCTAGTCTCCCCATCACCTCCACACAGGCAGAGGACACAGAGGAGAGAAAGGCGCTAAGCTTTCCCAGCTCCGGGAAACCCCAAGCTAAGCAAGTCCCTACAGGGATCAACCAATATCCGGAACACAGGTCCCCAAAAGGAGATCTAACTCACCCGGAGACAAAGGAAGAAGACCCAAAGGTCCATAACTCAGACAGATCCTACGTGGTCCGGAGTAAAAACCGGAGTCATCACTGGACACAGAATCTGAAATCATAATAGTCTCGGTTTTCAGAATCCTCCGTAACTGAATCTGAAATGAGCACAGTCTCAGCATCAGAATCCTCCATAACTAGATAGAGGAAATATCAATATGGACTAAAGTATTAAAACAAAAACGCCACCTAACACCCACTATGGCTGGGGCACTCACCACCAACTATGACCAGAACCCTGCAGACTAGAATACTCTCTTCGCCACACGGTCAGGAATGCGAAAATGGAGAATGGAATGGAACCACGCCCGAACACAAGGTTAACCGTACAGTCCAAAAAGTGCGCCCAACCAAAAGGCCACGTCACTTCCAAAGCCCTCAAAGTTCCAACGAGCCCAGAAACATCACACATAAGCAGGTTGAATCACATAACAAACATGATTATAAACCCCCCTGTTCAATAACCCCCCTCAGGAGATATTAACCCTCGATTCCAAGATACTAACAGAGATTCACTGAGACCCTTATGTCATATAGTTGGACCCGCGAGGTGTTGTAGCCTCTCGGTAAAAACATTCACATTATAGTACATTCATAAAGTAAAATTAAACTATCTTACTGGAATCTACGCAGTGGAACAGTAACACGGCCTTTCAAGTGTGAAGAATAGTGGCATCTCCCCAGTCATGGACTTGAGAGAAGAAAGCAGGCAGCCGAGTGAAGTTCGACAACGCTGATTGCTTGAGGAGCTGTTAATATGAGTTGGGATGGTTTCGCAGAGAGACTCTCCCTGCATCTCCGGACTCTAACTTTCATCCAAGCCCTCACTGAGAGACTGACGGGACTACTTAAAACTCCTGTCCCATGCCGAAGAGTACTACCCTCCATAAGAGACAAAAAAATCTGACACTTCTCTGCCAACCTCCTGGGACGAAAGGCTAAGAATGACTGGGGGATGAGGGGAGTGGGAGGAGTATTTAAGCCTTTGGCTGGGAAGTCTTTACCTCCTCCTGGTGGCCAGGTTCTGAATTCACAAAAGTAATGAATGCAGCTGTGGACTCTTTCCATTTAAGAAGAAAAATGTACACACAGCAGTATCAGTTGTGTACTTTGTGCTCATGTACACTGGCATACTGAGGTAAGCTCAGAAGTGTGCATGTGACTTGCACACTATAGTTAGAAACCCTGCAAACACTGTTACAATACAGTGCTCAGGACAAGTGCACAGGAACAGGTTCTGGCATATTTGGATAGATCTGCCATACTCAACAACAGCCAAGAGATTAACCCTTACAGATCAATGGTCAACTTCATTGAAAATGAATAGGCTGTTTATTTTCAAAATGTCTGAGTTCACCATCAGTAACTTGTCTTGATTACTTATTTAAAAAGTACTAAAATATTGTGATCCGATGATACTCAAGTACACATTAACACAGAGACCAGACCATTTTGTATCTCCTTGTTAAATCTTTATGTCATATTGCAATTTATATGGATAGCCTCTTCCCACACTATTTGAGTATAAAGGTTCAAAACTGATTGACACTATGGTCGGCATTTATCAATGGCCGGACGGATAGTGTTCGCTCACGTGAAAACCTAACTTTCGGCTGCAGACTCTCTCAGCGATAGGTTCCCATAGCTGCATACGCAGCTTTATAAATGGGGGCCTATATATATGATAATTTTCTTTTCTTCTGACAGAAAGAGTCCACAGCTGCATTCATCACTTTTGGCAAATAAGAACCTGGCCACCAGGAGGAGGCAAAGACAGAGGAGCCAAAGACACACCAGGCAAAGCCTTAAATACTCCTCCCACTTCCCTCATTCCCCAGTCATTCTGCTGAGGAACAAGGAACAGTAGAAGAAATATCAGGGTGAAAAGTGCCAGAAGAATAAAATAAGGACACCCCACATAAAATTACGGGTGGGGAGCTGTGGACTCTTTCCATCAGAAGAAACGAAAAATTATCAGGTAAGCATAATTTATGTTTTTCTTCTTAAATGAAAGAGTCCACAGCTGCATTCATTACTTTTGGGAAAACAATACCTAAGCTAAAGAGGAAACTGAATGCCAAAACGGGAGGGTACAAGAGGTGGCTCATTATGAGGGCACCAAGCCTGAAAAACAGAAACAATCCCAAACCTCGCTTCTTCAGAGCTGGGCAGAAAATTAAGAGTGAAAAAGGGACCCCAAGGACACAGACTCATGGACAGTCCAAAGTCCAACCAGAGATCCCAAGCAGACTCACTGAACCAACACTCCACCAAAAGGACAGTCACCCCATAGGCAGTCCCACACTCCCTGTACTAGTAGAAATACCCAAATCCCCCAAAAAGAAAAGGATAAGGGAAGCCAACAGTATACCCAAAAGGTATAAAGCTTCTCTAAAGGAACCATCTCCTGTAGACAATAAGAGCCCAAGGATCGTACAGAAGCATAAAAAATGACAGCTGAAAACCAAGTCATCGACATTGAAAGTAAGAAAAAATTGAGTAAAGAAGATACGTTAGGAACCCAGTAAAAGGACGGTGAGTCCAGAAACTCATCGTCCTTGGTACAATTCCGAGACATGCGCAAGGAAAACTGCCAACAAAGCAAAAACCAAATTGCCCACCCTCCCAGACAGAGGGCACCCACCAGGCAACTAAGGCGCCGGACTAACCAAAAATCCACTGGCCCAAAGACCTGTGAACAAACAACCGATCACAGATCGTACCCCCAGCCGGACCAGCCCAAGCAATGGCAGATCTGAGCAGGGAAACAAGGAAACTGATGACCGACCCATGAAAGCCAAAGAGTAGACACAGATACTCCATCTAGAGACACTCGAGAAGGCACGAGATCCAAATAGAACTCGTGAGCCAACCAACTAAAGTCTCAACGTTGGCCAAGAGCTCAGAAACGAGAGCATCGAGAGACACCTGCCCAAGGAACAGGAGTGTCAAGAAAGAAACCGGGAGAAAACAAGGTCACTCCACTGTATCACAGAAGAGTCCCTCAGTGAAAATGCCATTGAGTCAGCGTGCCTATAAAAGGTGCGGAAATTAAAACCTTGCCCTCTCAATCATCCACCTGTGAAGCCGGAACCGCCACAGACAAGGGACAACAGTCGGCTGACCCCAGGGAACCACAACTGCCCGACTCATAGAAAAGCTGGCCCAAGGAAAAAGCCAGAACAAGGACGAAGGCAGAGGAACCTGGAACGCTGAACTCCCAGGTCCGACCTAGGATCTTACATCCGGTAACATCCTGTGGCAGGATCCAAAAGAAGAAGCCTAGAACGACTCCTCGACAACCAGAAGATCAGGATAAGTCCCCTGTGTCCTAAAAAGGTTAAACTAAACCATCATGCAGGAACAGAAATCCCTGGTCTGAGAGACCGATAGACCTCCCAGGGAACATCCGGACTAAGCCGGATAACAAGAGCAAGAGCTCTGCAAGTCCCATCCCAAAGGGAAGAGACTCCCGCACAGAAGACCAATGCTCTAAAAGTAGCAAGGACTCTCAAGGACGTACAAAGGCGCTCGATAATTTGTCAACCAAGCGACATGAACACGAATGTGCTTGACCAGTGTGGCTAATCCCCTACCAGGGATCAAGCGCCAACTCGTAAAACTACCCAAAGGAGGGAAGGCTGAACACACCTCCCGTGAATCGAAACTGTAACCCATCAGGTCACCATGATGCAGAGCATCTTCAGAGTATAGTGTTCTGATCTAGCCTTCTAGCTAGTCACAAACCCCAGAAACAAGGGGACAGTGAGGACAAGCTACCCACAGAAGACCGCAGGACTCTATACCCCTCAGGAAAGACCATGGGGAGAATACGTGGTTGTGGGAGCCACTTAAGCAGAAATCCCTAAACCCCATGAGAAAGGTCAGTAGGACCTATAGATCGCCAGACTACACTGTCAAATGTCCTTAAGAAGAACAAAATAACTCCCGAAGGGAAACCAGATCCCCGAAGGTGACCCGTCACCAGGAGAAACAGGAATAGTCCAAAAGGTCCCAAAACCAGAGACCCCCAATGGAACAAGTCCTAAAAGGACAAATTCCCAAGCCTCCAAAAGGCTAACCCCCCCAATGGGCGGACAAAAAGGCGCTAGGACCTCTATCCTTCGCACCACGTGGAAGGAATACTCCAGCTCCCCAAAAAGCGGGAACAACAGAAAGAGACGCAGCATGTTCGCTGACCGGTCCCCCGAGAGATAGTTATAAAAAAAACGAAACACTTCCAAAAACCGTCCTGGTAAATGCTTAACTGGAAGCAAAATAACACAAACATTGTGAGAAATCGGCGCCCCTGCCAGACCACCTAGGCCGATAGTCGCCACGTGTCTGAAAGAGTCATGTGACAGCAGAAATGAATCCAAGCAGGGCCAGCCCGGAACAGGGTTACCACTGCCAAGCAGACTATTCTACTCTCAAAGAGAGGCAGAAAATATGTAAATGATTAACATGGAACTAACGTGTTCCTAAATATGTAAACGATTAACACGGAATTAACATGTTCCTTACAACCTCAATAGAAGCAATACCACGAGCATCGATCCCAGAAAAAAAAAGTTCCCACAGGAACTATTAGAAGGGAAACCAAAAATCATCCTACCGGACAAACCGTCCTCCGAAGGTTAACGCCCTAAAAAAAAAATGAACAGAAGGCCCGCAGGACCTGCCTAACGGAAAACCTGTCCTACAAAACTGGGAAAGATCTCGATAACAAGACGTAGAGGAGATTATAACATCCCCCCCATGTCTAACAAGGTTGTGTCATTCAAAGAAAAAGCTACCAAGTCCCATAACCCATAAGGGTAGGGTCCCCCAGTAACCCAAAAACGTGTCTGAGGAAGACACTAAGGCGTACCCGCCTGTAACGAAAAACACAGCACTCTGGAAAGATTACTCCATTAGGGAGCTGCATATGTCCTCCCAGGGCCGAGAGTCCCGGGATAATCGGGCACAACTGCGAACAAACATTCGGACTCTGCAGTCAAGCCAGCATCAAAAGGATGTAGAAACGAAAACACGCAACCACCTCCGAACAGACTCCCATCCGAGGAGGGAAAGGCATAATTTGGGTTACCTGCATGTGTAGTATTAGAAGGGAGCAGTAGGGAACTCGCCTCCTGGAGGACAGGGCCCCCCAAGGCGGAAGACTCAGCAGTCTCTTGAATCCCCGAGCTCGAGGAACAAGGAGCTCTAGAACGGCCTGAGGAACATAACTGATGAACCTGTGCCCACGGGTCCGATTCACACTCATCACAGGACGAGAAGTCTGACCCAGAAAGTTGATCCGATTCAACATCAGTATCCTCCATAGTTGGATACTTAAAGTGGACTATAACAAAAATAAAAATGGAACCAGACACCCCCAATGACTGGGGCACTCACCACCTCCTGATAACCAGACCGCAGCAGACTATTACTTAGACACCACACAGACAGGAATGCGGAAATGGGAGATACGGACGTAAATGACGCGGACGTAAATGCCCGTTCACCAGGTGAACTGTACAGTCCAAAAAACAAAAGCACGCCCAACCGTAGGGTTGCTTCACTTTGAAAGCCTATATGTTCCAAGCCAAGAGCCAGAAAAACACTACACATAAGCAGGTAAAATCACATAATAAAAACATGATTACCCCCCTCCTGTTAAATAATCCCCCTCAGGAGATATTAACCCTTGATTCCAAGATACTAAAGGAGTCCCATTGAGACCCCAAAATTTACCTAACAAATGTGTTACCGTGCAATCAGAGAAGGTAAATGAAATGATCTTACCGGAATCCACGCCGTGGAACAGGAACACGGTCCTTCAAATGTGACGAATAGTAGCATCGCCTCCCCCATGGACTTGAGAGAGGACAGCAGGTAGCGAAGCGAAGTTCGACAACGCCAAGTGCTGAAAAGGAGCTGTGAATACGAGTCTGGATGGTGTCACAGGGGAAGCTCCCACTGCATCTCCAAACTCTCACTTTCGCCCAAGCCTTCACACGTTTCTTGTCGAAGAGCAGCACCCTCCGTAAGAAACATTAATATAGAAAAAATAAAATAAATAAATAAAAACCTCTGACACTTCTCTGCCAACCTCCTGGGACGAAAGGCAAACAATGGCTGGGGAGTCTTTGCCTGCTCCTGGTGGCCAGGTTCTTATTTCCCAAAAGTAATGAATGCAGCTGTGGACTCTTTCCATTTATGAAGAAAAATAACATACTTGCGCACACATGATTGTTATTTTGTAATGATATTAATTCTATTAGTAAGTTCTGTGCTTCCTTCTGCAAGTGCTCCCGTTAGGTCATTACAAGAAGACATTAGTTTAAATTTATTTTGTATTTATGTCAAAAGAGCTTATTGAAGCAATTTAAGGAAAAATAGTTTCACCAAGTGCCGAAAAACTTTGCCAGCACCAAACTGCATTTATTCTGAACATTTGTAATGAAATGGTACAATACATCAAATTTCCTTCATCTGATGCAAGACCAGGCAGACCTAATATAACACATATCAGAAGACCTTGTATATCAAGCTAACAAAAATAACACAGCAAACTGCATCCACAATTCAAGCTCTGCTAGACCAGGAATTTCCTATCCCAATAAGCAAAAAAAACAAAAACAGGTCTAAACATTTTAACATAGGCCAAACAATATGGAAATTTCAGTCGAAAATGCCCTGCTTCTGATACATAAAGATGTGACCATTTTGGTTGCAATTTTAGAGTTGTGGAGAGATGGCACCAATTTGTGTAAACCTACAATTAAAGGGAAGGGGTATGAAACCTAAAAAATTTAATATTTTATAATTCAGACAGAGCATACCATTTTAAAAAAACTTTCCAATTTACTTCTATTAACAAATTTGCTTCATTATCTTGGTATTTTTTGTTGAAGGAGCAGCAGTGTACTACTGGGTGCAAGCTGAATAGATCAAGTGAGCCAATGGCATGAGGCAAATGTGTGCCACCACCTGTAAGCAGCAAGCTCTCAGCTCCTAAGCCTACCTGGGTATTCTTTTTGACAAAAGATACAAAGAGAATTAAACAAAATTTGATAATAGAAGTACATTTGAAAGAGGTTTAAAATTGTATTCTCTATCTGAATCATGAAAGAAATATCTGGGGTTTTGTGTCTCTTTAAATATTGTGAAGGAAATATTCAGGGGGGTACTTTGCCTATTATATAACTAGTGACTTGCACAAGACCAAACATACATTGGCCACTCTATTCTGTAGAGGGGTGCCATACCTTCTGGCTTAAAACGTGGGTGCAAGAGTTTTCAATATCTGCACAACAACATTCCTAAACACACATTGAAGCTGTGACATGAATATCTAAAGTCCAAGGAGGCGAATGGACAGCTAATTTGCATGGTTTTCCCTGTGCTGTCACCAGACCTCAACCCCAATGAACCGTGAAACTCTAAAGGAGTGCGGGAATAATGTGGATTGTTAAATTCTGCACAAACTTCAATTGCAGATACGTTTAAAGCAGGAAATGATGGTCATATACTGAGATTTTTATTTGTGATATACAATTATGTATTTGTGAGGAATATTGTAAATTTTGACAAACAAATTAGTATTTCTAAAATGCTGAACTAAAAGCAGATTGTGGTAGTGAACTCAGACTTTTGGACCCTTGTACATAAATTTTACGTTGCACTAACGTCTTGAGGTTTTTCTTTTTTTCCCTCTTTTATTCCATGTTGTGGTTAGTTGTATTAATTTGTATTTATGGTGAATAATGTATACCTTCAGGGGTTAGGAATTGTGAAGTATTTGAAAAACATAATGCTACGTTATTAATTGAACAGTATTTATTTTTCAATTTGAATTGGTTTCCTGAATAGCAATAAGACAGCATTATACAATTAAGGGAAACATTTACTTTTAAATTGATAGCCAATCTCAAAGTGTATTCTTTTTAAATATGGCTTTGTAGATGTGACAGATCTATGACTATAGCTGATATAGTCGAAACGCGTCAGACCCTGTTAATTTATTTACCCCATACACTGATCTGCTTTTAAATGTCTACAGCACTGTTAAATATTTTCATAAATACAACTCATTGGGATTTATTTTTTTCTTTAAAACTACAAGTACAATCTGTTCATTGTTACCTAGATGCAAAAAAACATATCCTAGTAGCAAATTCTCTAGGACCTAGTAGTTGCACTACATGTGACAGCTATAGCATCATATTATTTAAAACTGCTCAAAAGTTTTTTTTAAGGTTTTAACTTTAAGCCTAACTCCAATTTCATTTATTGTCCAGCAACTTGGTTCATTTTAGAGGAAAATTAGAACCTGAAAACTCCAAAATGGTGTAAAAGACTGAGATTGCAGGTGCGTATTTTACCTATAATTAATTCAGCTGCATTAGAATATGTGAATATCTATTGCAGCTGAATGAATTATAGGTGAAATATTCAAGTTATACCTATAACAGAGTAAAACATTTAGTGTTAGTATATTGCGCTTCATGATTTTAAACAATATATTTATATAATTATGAAATTGGAATTATAACTTTTATGTATAATATTTCAGTATTTAATATATTCATATGTTTTTATCCAGTCAAATCAGCCAAGATGCTTTTAAATATAGAACACTAACAGAAATCGCACTCAAAAAAATATTCTACCGAATATCGACACATAAAAGTCTACCATATATTGCTAATTATGTTTATTTTAATGACAGATAATAATTTAAATAATCAATTTAAAGGGTCATTATAGAAGTATAATTTGTTAGAGCACGACGGCTTCACAAGGGTAATCCCTGACACATATTTGCCCATGATATCTTATCATAATGAATATTATGTTACCATAATGACATTGGCAAGCCCTGGCATCTCGTGACTCAAGTCCAGATTGGCTTCTCTATATAAGAATTCTGGTGGTGAAGATGCTGAAAAACAAACAATTACATCAAACAAGGTGCAAATCTGTTTCAATAGCGTTCAAACTCTGCCGATATGTTAATCTAATGTAAGACTGACGATTTTTTTTATAACCAAGTACTTACTGTCCCTTTAAAGGGGTATTCTATATTGTTAGAGCATTTTAGTTTTAAACTAATTACATACTTTTACTATGATTTTAATCCCAGCAGAGGGTTTAATAAAAATTGTGCTCATGTGAGACACTCCAGATGAGGATACAGCTGGTTATCCAATCTGCATCAGGCATACATGCATATGCACCAATCAGTAGCCATATACTCATTGGTTTGTTCCAGGACTGCAATTTCACCTATGTGTTTAACCATAATTTGATAAAAAAGAAAATTCCTTTACTAAACAGAGCATTTTTACGCTCAGATATCTGTTTAACATTATAGACACACCAGTTCTGAAAATATGTCTTCTCTAATATCCTGCTCTGAATAGATTTAACATGCTGTTTTTTGCTCCTCACAGAGAAATAAATTGTTTTACTTTTGGATGACAGTTTTACATATTCTGCCAGTGTGGAAAATCTCAAACATTCTTAACAGTTAGTGCTGGAAAAACACTAAACCACTGAAAGGTCATTCACTCTGCGGTATGTTTTTCTCTCTCAGCTTTAGTAAACAGTCTCCGTTTTGTACTCAAAGGGATATGAAATGGTTTTTTCCCTTTCTCGATTCAGATAGAGAATACAATTTTAATCAACTTTCCAATTTACTTCTATTATCTAATTTGTTTCAGTCTCATTGTATCATTTGGTGAAAAGCATACCTAGGTAGGCTCAGGTACTGCCGATTGGTGGCTGCACATATATGCCTAATTACTGCTTCTTCAACAAAGTATACGAAGAGAATGAAGGAAATAGGATAATAGAAGTCAATTGGAAAATTGTTTAAAATTATATTTTCTATCAAATAAAAAAATGTGGGTTTCATGTCCTTTTAAAAAGAGACATGAAACAAATTGAGATTTCAATAAAAACAACATTTTTTTTTACTTGTTTGGAATGCTTTTAAAGAATAATTGAATACAGTAGAATTGCATATACATAGTGCATAATAAAAACACAATGTTAATAGCCGTTACTATGAATTTGAAATAAGCATTATATAGTTTTTTCTGACAAATTTCAAAATTAACCAATCACAGAGCTCAGCCCCTGGGTCCTATACTAACTTCATGTAGAGTGTAACAATATATTTTAAAGTTATAGAAGTTACATCATAAAAATTCTAAATACATTCCACTCTAAGGCAGTGAAACACTATTTTTAGGGACGCTCTGGGCTGCCATTTTGAATATTTAGCTAATAGATGTTTCCTAGTGCCAAATCTCAATTTATTCCCATGATCATATGTGCTTCATTCTCTTGGTATTATTTATTGAAGGAGCAGCAATGCATTTCTAGAAGCTAGCTAAACACAATGGGTAAAACAATGAAATGAGACAATAAGTACAGCCACCAATCAGCAGCTAGCTCCCAGTAGTGCATTGCTGCTCCAGAGCATACCTAGAAATGTTTTTCAACAAAGGATATCAAGAGTACAAATCAAATTAGATAATAGAACTAAATTGCAAAATGTCATGTTCTACCTGAATCATGAAAGTTTAATTTTGACTTTACTGCTCTTTTTAAAGAAACTTTATTTCTGTAAGCCTCAACTCCTTACAATATGATTTACTTCTATACAGAAGTCCCTGGATCCCCATAAAGTAAGGGCTGAGATAAATGAAATTGCGATGCTCCGACACAGAGAAAAGAAACAGAGGCGTCACAATGGCCTAGTACCACCGACACAGGGGAAATTGGTGAAAAAAGCTGGAAATATACTCACAAACGTTGAGCACCCAATGGTGCTAGCGAAGCGGACTGGAAATTTTTAGCAGTGGTCCAGCTCACTGATCCCCACCGGCAATCATGTCAGATCATATAATCTGAGGAGGTGATGCCCTTTATCTGTATATGGATGGAGAACACAAAAACCATAGCCCAATACCATATGGTCAGGGGTAAGATAATAGGAGACAAATGATTGCACTTACAAGATATAAAGCACCTCCAGGTGCAGTATAAGCAGACTGGGACTTTGCAGCCTCCCAGCTGACTGAACTCCACAGCAAACAGTGAGAGATAATCCAACAAAATCTCGGAGTATAACAATGAACGCCACCACAGCAGCAAGTGTATAAATAAAATTAAAAAAAATATTTAAAAAGCGACGCATTTCACAGCCTCTTACAGGGCTGTTTCCTCAGGCTATGATAAAAATAACTAAAATACACTTGCTATATAAAAGGGATAAAAAAAAACTCTCTTATAGGTTATACAATTGATAATAATAAACACCTGTGTAAGCCACCAATTGGTAATTAGTTGTCTTAGTAACCAAAGAATAACACAGTGACCTCACAGGTGAAACAAAAACATAAACACATAAAAATAAGGTGTACATAGGCGATTTAAAAAAAATATATAACATATACCATTCTGTAAAATAAACCACTTATACAATTATATAGTGGGCTATTTGGTACCCTTACATCATGACAAATTCTTAGCCTCGCCATAATAAATATAAAAGTAATACATATAGTGTATAACAATTTGAAACATACCTCTATATAAAATAATATATACATAGGCCTACCATTTTGTATATTTGACCCAATATCTAAAAATACCACAAACTCTATGATGGTTTACATTCATATATATAGTACAATGCAATACAAACAAACCCCTGCATGGGATAGTAAACAAATATTTGACTTAATACATAAAGATACTCTCTACGGTGGTTTTGCATATATGTATATTGTACTCGTACCATAACATAAATATAAAGGGGCCTATCTATCAAGCTCCGAATGGAGCTTAACGCCCCGTGTTTCTGGTGAGCCTGCAGACTCGCCAGAAACAGCAGTTATGAAGCAGCGGTCACAAAGACCGCTGCTCCATAACCTGTCCGCCTGGTCTGAGCAGGCGGACAGACATCGCCGGAAATCAACCCGAGTCTGCAGGGGGCAGCGTTGCACCAGCAGCTCTTGTGAGCTGCTATTGCAATGCTGAATACGACAAGCGTATTGCTCGCCGTATTCAGCGAGGTCTGGCGGACCTGATCCGCACTGTCGGATCAGGTCCGCCAGACCTTGACAAATAGGGGCCAAGGGATCAATCCTCACGACCCTCTATTAGGAATCTTCTGCTGAAAAAAATAAGACAAACCTGCCTAGTGAAGATTAATATGAAATCAGCAGTATCTTTATGTATTAAGTTAAATATTTGTTTACTATCCCATACAGGGGTTTGTTTGTATTGCATTGTACTATATATATGAATGTAAACCATCATAGAGTTTGCGGTATTTTTAGATATTGGGTCAAATATACAAAATGGTAGGCCTATGTATATATTATTTTATATAAAGGTATGTTTCAAATTGTTATACACTATATGTATTACTTTTATATTTATTATGGCGTTGCTAAGAATTTGTCATGATGTATGGGTACCAAATAGCACACTATATAATTGTATAAGTGGGTTATTTTACAGAATGGTATATGTTATATATTTTTTTAGATCTCCTATGTACACCTTATGTTTATATTTTACCTGTGAGGTCACTGTGTTATTCTTTGGTTACTATGACAACTAATTACCAATTGATGGCTTACACAGGTGTTTATTATCAATTGTATAACCTATAAGAGAGTTTTTTGATCCCTTTATATAGCAAATGTATTTTAGTTATTTTTATCAAAGTCTGAGGAAACAGCCCTGTAAGAGGCTGTGAAACGCGTCACTTTTTAAATAAAGATTTTTTATTTTATTTATACACTTGCTGCTGTGGTGGCGTTCATTGTTATACCACTCCGAGATTTCGTTGGATTATCTCTCACTGTTTGCTGTGGAGTTCAGTCAGCTGGGAGGCTGCAAATTCCCAGTCGGCTTATCTTGTAAATGCAATCATTTGTCTCCTATTATCTTACCCCTGACCATACGGTATTGGGCTATGGTTTTTGTGTTCTCCATCCATATACAGATAAAGGGCATCGCCTCCTCAGATTATATGATCTGACATGATTGCCGGTGGGGATCAGTGAGCTGGACCACTGCTAAAAAGTTCCAGTCTGCTTCGCTAGCACTCACTTCGCTAGTGCTCAACGTTTGTGAGTATATTTCCAGCTTTTTTCACCAATATCCTCTGTGTCGGTGGTACTAGGCCATTGCGCCCGTTTCTTTTCTCTGCAGATTACCAAGTATCAGGATTTGACCGTCCTTTGACAGAGAGCTGCCTTTCATCCTGGATTATATGGACGTTCTCTGTTTAGTTTATTTTGTTTTGTGCAACTCTTAAGATCAAGTGGGAAGCACCCCCTATGGGATTTGGTGCGTTTCTGGCACATTTTCTCTCTCTTTTTTTCTCGATGCTCCGACACAAACGCATATCTGTGTTCGTTTCAAATATTTCCAAAACCTCCTTTACCTAGAAATTCATTTTCCAGTTTCCTGTACACATTTTGAGCATACAAAATATAAAAGATAATATTGTCCCACTAAACTATGTTATATAAAGTAAAATAAAAATGTTTCTTATTAGATGTCCCCATAAGAACATTGTACGGGTTTTCTTCTACTGAAAAAGAGCATGTCGATGTCTGGGTTTGATAAAAATCATCCTGTGCCCTAAATTACTTTACTTGTTTCAGATGCTCCCCGGAAGTTCTGCACAAATTTGATCATAATTTTTTTAATTCCCTGATGTAAAATTTAGTTTTGGCAGGTAAGAAACACAGACCTAGATTTGGAGTTTGGCGTTAGCCGTGAAAACCAGCGTTAGAGGCTCCTACCGCCGGTATTTGGAGTCACTCAAAATAGGGTCTAACGCTCACTTTTCAGCCGCAACTTTTCCATACCGCAGATCCCCTTACGTAAATTGCGTATCCTATCTTTTCAATGGGATTTTTCTAACTCCGGTATTTAGAGTCGTTTCTGAAGTGAGCGTTAGACATCTAACGACAAAACTCCAGCCGCAGGAAAAAAGTCAGTAGTTAAGAGCTTTCTGGGCTAACGCCGGTTTATAAAGCTCTTAACTACTGTACTCTAAAGTACACTAACACCCATAAACTACCTATGTACCCCTAAACCGAGGCCCCCCAAATCGCCGACACTCGAATAAAATTTTTTAACCCCTAATCTGCTGACCGCCACCTACGTTATCCTTATGTACCCCTAATCTGCTGCCCCTAACACAGCCGACCCCTGTATTATATTTAGTAACCCCTAATCTGCCCCCCTCAACGTCGCCTCCACCTACCTACACTTATTAACCCCTAATCTGCCGACCGCAAAGCGCCGCCACCTACGTTATCCTTATGTACCCCTAATCTGCTGCCCCTAACACCGCCGACCCCTGTATTATATTTATTAACCCCTAATCTGCCCCCCTCAACGTCGCCTCCACCTGCCTACACTTATTAACCCCTAATCTGCCGAGCGGACCTGAGCGCTACTATAATAAAGTTATTAACCCCTAATCCGCATCACTAACCCTATAATAAATAGTATTAACCCCTAATCTGCCCTCCCTAACATCGCCGACACCTAACTTCAATTATTAACCCCTAATCTGCCGACCGGAGCTCACCGCTATTCTAATAAATGTATTAACCCCTAAAGCTAAGTCTAACCCTAACACTAACACCCCCCCTAAATTAAATATAATTTAAATCTAACGAAATTAATTATCTCTTATTAAATAAATTATTCCTATTTAAAGCTAAATACTTACCTGTAAAATAAATCCTAATATAGCTACAATATAAATAATATATAGCCAATCAATATAAATCTGATTGGCTGATTGAATCAGCCAATCGGATTGAACTTGAATCTGATTGGCTGATTCCATCAGCCAATCAGAATATTCCTACCTTAATTCCGATTGGCTGATAGAATCCTATCAGCCAATCGGAATTCGAGGGACGCCATCTTGGATGACGTCCCTTAAAGGAACCGTCATTCGTCGTTAGTCCGTCGGGCCAGCAGGATGTTCCGCGTCGGAGGTCTGCAAGATGGATCCGGAAGAAAGAAGATTGAAGATGCCGTTGATAGAAGACTTCATCCGGATCATGGACCTCTTCAGCTCCCACTTGGATGAAGACTTCATCAGGATCATGGACCTCTTCAGCCCCCCGCTTGGGCTTGGATCAGGACATCGGAGGAGCTCTTCTGGACAGATCGTTGAACCCGGTGAGGTGAAGATAAGGTAGTAAGATCTTCAGGGGCTTAGTGTTAGGTTTATTTAAGGGGGGTTTGGGTTAGATTAGGGGTATGTGGGTGGTGGGTTGTAATGTTGGGGGGCTTGGGTATTGTATTTTTTCTTTTACAGGCAAAAGAGCTGAACTTCTTGGGGCATGCCCCGCAAAGGGCCCTGTTCAGGGCTGGTAAGGTAAAAGAGCTTTGAACTTTAGTTATTTAGTTATAGGGTAGGGCATTTTTTTTATTTTGGGGGGCTTTGTTATTTTATTAGGGGGCTTAGAGTAGGTGTAATTAGTTTAAAATTGTTGTAATATTTTTCTTATGTTTGTAAATATTTTTTTATTTTTTGTAACTTAGTTCTTTTTTATTTTTTGTACTTTAGCAAGTTTATTTAATTGTATTTATTTGTAGGAATTGTATTTAATTAATTTATTGATAGTGTAGTGTTAGGTTAATTGTAGGTAATTGTAGGTATTTTATTTAATTAATTTATTGATAGCATAGTGTTAGGTTTAATTGTAACTTAGGTTAGGATTTCTTTTACAGGTAAATTTGTAATTATTTTAACTATTTTAGCTATTAAATAGTTCTTAACTATTTAATAGCTATTGTACCTGGTTAAAATAAATACAAAGTTACCTGTAAAATAAATATTAATCCTAAAATAGCTATAATATAATTATAATTTATATTGTAGCTATATTAGGATTTATTTTACAGGTAAGTATTTAGCTTTAAATAGGAATAATTTATTTAATAAGAGATAATTAATTTCGTTAGATTTAAATTATATTTAATTTAGGGGGTGTTAGTGTTAGGGTTAGACTTAGCTTTAGGGGTTAATACATTTATTAGAATAGCGGCGAGATTGGGTCGGCAGATTAGGGGTTAATAATTGAAGTTAGGTGTCGGCGATGTTAGGGAGGGCAGATTAGGGGTTAATACTAATTATAGGGTTAGTGAGGCGGATTAGGGGTTAATAACTTTATTATAGTAGGGGTGCGGTCCGGTCGGCAGATTAGGGGTTAATAAGTGTAGGCAGGTGGAGGCGACGTTGTGGGGGGCAGATTAGGGGTTAATAAATATAATATAGGGGTCGGCGATGTTAGGGCAGCAGATTAGGGGTACATAGGGATAATGTAAGTAGCGGCGGTTTACGGAGCGGCAGATTAGGGGTTAATAATAATATGCAGGGGTCAGCAATAGCTGGGGCGGCAGATTAGGGGTTAATAAGTGTAAGGCTAGGGGTGTTTAGACTCGGGGTACATGTTAGGGTGTTAGGTGCAGACGTAGAAGTGTTTCCCCATAGCAAACAATGGGGCTGCGTTAAGAGCTGAACGCGGCTTTTTTGCAGGTGTTAGGTTTTTTTTCAGCTCAAACAGCCCCATTGTTTCCTATGGGGGAATCGTGCACGAGCAGGTTTTTGAGGCTGGCCGCTTGCGTAAGCAACTCTGGTATCGAGAGTTGAAGCTGCATTAAAAATGCTCTACGCTCCTTTTTTGGAGCCTAACGCAGCCTTTTTGTGGACTCTCAATACCAGAGTTATTTTTATGGTGCGGCCAGAAAAAAGCCGGCGTTAGTTTTTCGGGTCGTTACCGACAAAACTCCAAATCTAGCCGACAGAATCTAAGACCTAGAAGAACAGGCAATTGTCCCATAGTCCTTGGCTGTGCTGCCATATATGGAGGCAGTTCAAGTTGAAGTTAAGTTGAAAAAGAACCCACTTCTGCAACAGCCCCTATGTGCTTGACACAATATCTGTAAGAGATTTGGGATCTCACATAAGGTAACTACTTATCTGCCCCTACAAGGGAACCCAGATTTCCCAGCTGGAATCTCCACAAAAGTCTCTAAATTATCTCAAATCCTGAATAAAAAACACGAGATCGAACATACCTATAGCGATCTACAGACCTCTGAGGTGGCGGACAGCAATTATCCTGATCGGAATGATTGACACCCCCTTCTAGTGGCCGATTGGCCGCAAATGTGCAGGGGGCGACATAGCACAAGCATTTCACCAGAAATGCTTGTGCAATGTTAAATGCAGAAAGTGCATGCTGTCGGCATTTAGCGAAGTCGAGCGGGCATTATTCGCTACAGCGAATCGTGTCCGCTTGACCATTAATAAATCTACCCAGAAGAGTCTATTTAAGAGTCTCTGGTACAGCAAAGAATGCAGAGGGTGAGGAATGCTACAATGGCGACTGACATGCGAGTGACCCAGATAAAATTGCTGCATAAGACCTTTATTACCCTAAAATTATTCCAAAAGAGGAGCCCTCAGACCTCTGGGAGATGCATGAGATGTCACTCTCATGAAGCAAGTATCCTGCACATGCTGTGGTAATGCCCAAAGTTACACAAGATCTGGGGTAGGATAATACATTAGCTGAGTACAGTTTGTCAAACACAAATAGTAATATCAACCATGGCTGTTAAGTTCTTACAATTTAAAACTTTGGCTAAGAAATAGAGGCTTTTTAATTATAGTGTTGTTGGCCAGAAAATGTATTAATCTATTATGGTTAAACAAGAAGCTCCCCAGTTTGTGTACTCTGCGAACTAATGCTACACCAACTATTGTTCGAACATGCGGAAACCCTAGGCCAGCGATGGCTAACCTTGGCACCCCAGATGTTTTGAAACTACATTTCCCATAATGCTTAGGCACTCTGCAGTCTAGTTGAAATGGGAAATGTAGTTCCGAAACATCAGTAGTGCCAAGGTGAGCAATCACTGCCCTAGACAATATCCAGAACAGATATCTGACTTTAATGACAAAATGGGAGCCCTACTTGCTTATCTTAAACGCCATTTGCAAAATCAGGTCCTCTACCTACTTAGAAATCTGACCTACATTTTAAATGCACAATTAATGGGAGAGTGGCCGGTGGATTTCTCAGAAAAGTGTCACTTAAAGTTATACGGCCCCAATAAAGCCCGGATGGACAAGGTTCGCTTCCGCGAGAAGCAATATGCTTAATGCAATACCGCCCCCTGCTCATACTAGCTCAATGGCGCGTGATTAGGGGCTGTCAATCACCTGGGCGAGCGTGTCCAGGGTGATTTTAATCCACCAGATAAAAGCTGGCATAAAAGTTTGGAATCAGTGGTCTGATGACCATTACTAACTACTATAAGTTGCAGACAAGCCTGCAGAGAAGGGCCTTCAAGGCTGCATATGCAGCTAAATAAATAGCTCCCATTATCTGCATATCTCTGGTTGGCTCCCTGCAGTAGTAAGTGAATTCTGATTGGTTACACTGTAATCTTACCTATATAAGTGATGTGCTGAGGGGACAGTTTAAGACTTGATATATAAATGTTAAATTGCATGGCATAGCTTTTTCCTGTTTCTGTTATACCATCATTATAAATAAAGTATTGTTGATATGTGTTAATAAAATATGAATTACTGAGATAAATAAACTGGCACTTCCTGTCAGTCCTCCTAACTTGAAACGCAACCTTTCTCACTCATCTGAGCATCCGTGTCCTGGATGGCCAATAAAGTTAAACCAATGAAATAACACTTTAAGTAACTTTCTAATTTATTTAGAAATAATTTGCAGAAAAAAGGACTAAAAATCTAATTAAAGGGACACTGAACCCAATTTTTTTTTCTTTTGTGATTCAGATAGAGCATTCAATTTTAAGCAACTTTCTAATTTACTCCTATTATCAATTTTTCTTTGTTCTCTTGCTATCTTTATTTGAAATAAAAGCCATCTAAGCTTTTTTGGGTTAAAGACTCTGGACAGCACTTTTTGATTGGTGGATGGATTTTTTCCACCAATCAGCAAGGACAACCCAGGTTGTTCACCAAAATGGACCGGCATCTAAACTTAGATTCTTGCATTTCAAATAAAGATACCAAGAGAATAAAGAAAATTTGATAATAGGAGTAAATAAGAAAGTTGCTTAAAAATTCATGCTCTATCTGAACCACAAAAGAAAAATTTTGGGTTCAGTGTCCCTTTAACGGTTGATTACAAACCTTTTCATTTTTTGTGACATAATTATGCATTTTATAGTACAAGTATTTACTGTCTATTTAAAGTCGCATAGATACAAAGTATATCAAGCAGAACATTATTATAAAGGGTCAGCGCCCCAGGAGTTAAACAAATGAAGCTCTTGTTTCTAGGACAGAGAATCCAGATAACAGTTCAACAGTTAAAGGGACAGTCAACCCAAAATTTTAAATCGGTAATTCCTATAAACTTGCTAATGATTATAATTTTGAACTATAGCCTAATTTAGTAGCCTAAAGCGTTTCTAAGTATTAGTACTTACTTTTGTCTCTTGTGGCTGTTTAAATTGCCCGCCTGCCCCCTCCCATATTTCGTCATCAGTATCTTCATTGTGCAGCTCTAACAGCTAATTTTCATCCGTCCACACTTCTGTGTTTTGCGCATGTGCAGTGCGCCGATAACGCTGTAGGGGGGAGCTTAAAAAATCATGAGTGCCAAATAGCCCAAAAAGGTAGTCTTACGTTGGTACAGAGAATAGTATATTAACACAAAGTTTCCGAATTGACAAGTTATAGCGAGTTTTAGCGGCCTCATTGTCCAGTCAAGTGATCCGTGTTAGTCTGTAATACAAGAGCCTTACCGGACCTCTGGACGGATGTTGCAGGGAATTTTTGATGGCTTACAGTGAAATTGCTGAAATCTTTCTGCCCCCACTGTTAGCGTTTCAGCAGCGTATTCACTTGCTGTAGCTAACGGGTGATCACATGACCTGTATCCCTTATCCCTTATGGCCGGTCAGTGAGGCCGCTAAAACTTCCTATAACTTGTCAATTAGGAAACTTTGTGTTAATATACTATTCTCATATACTATTCTCTGTACCAACGTAGACTACCTTTTTGGGCTATATGGCACTCATGATTTTTTAAGCTCCCCCTTATTGCGTTATCGGCGCACTGCGTATGCGCAAAACACGGGAGTGTGGACGGACGAAAATTAGCTGTTAGAGCTGCACAATGAAGATACTGATGACGAAATATGGGAGGGGGCAGGCGGGCATTTTAAACAGCCACAAGAGACAAAAGTAAGTACTAATACTTAGAAACGCTTTAGGCTACTAAATTAGGCTATAGTTCAAAATAATAATCATTAGCAAGTTTATAGGAATTACCTATTTGAAATTTTGGGTTGACTGTCCCTTTAAGTGTTTTGTCTTTTCAAGGTCAGCAAATTTTCTTGTTCACAAATACAACCAATGATAACGTATCATATAATGTGTGTCTGGTGCATACAGGCAAATGCTAATGTATCATATAATGTGTGTTTGGGGCATACAGACAAATGATAATGTATCATATAATGTGTGTTTGGGGCATACAGACAAATGATAATGTATCATATAATGTGTGTTTGGGGCATACAGACAAATGATAATGTATCATATAATGTGTGTCTGGTGCATACAGACCAATGATAACGTATCATATAATGTGTGTCTGGTGCATACAGGCAAATGCTAATGTATCATATAATGTGTGTCTGGTGCATACAGACAAATGCTAATGTATCATATAATGTGTGTCTAGTGCATACAGGCAAATGCTAATGTATCATATAATGTGTGTCTGGTGCATACAGAGAAATTATAATGTATCATATAATGTGTGTCTGGTGCATACAGACAAATGATAATGTATCATATAATGTGTGTTTGGGGCATACAGAGAAATTATAATGTATCATATAATGTGTGTCTGGTGCATACAGACAAATGATAATGTATCATATAATGTGTGTCTGGTGCATACAGACAAATGATAATGTATCATATAATGTGTGTTTGGGGCATACAGACAAATGATAATGTATCATATAATGTGTGTTTAGTGCATACAGACACATGATAATGTATCATATAATGTGTGTTTGCGGCATACAGACAAATGATAACGTATCATATAATGTGTGTTTGGTGCATACAGACAAATGCTAATGTATCATATAATGTGTGTCTGGTGCATACAGGAAAATGCTAATGTATCATATAATGTGTGTCTGGTGCATACAGAGAAATGATAATGTATCATATAATGTGTGTTTGGGGCATACAGACAAATGATAATGTATCATATAATGTGTGTTTGGGGCATACAGAGAAATGATAATGTATCATATTAATGTGTGTTTGGGGCATACAGACAAATGATAATGTATCATATAATGTGTGTTTGGGGCATACAGACAAATGCTAATGTATCATATAATGTGTGTTTGGTGCATACAGAAAAATGATAATGTATCATATAATGTGTGTCTGGTGCATACAGGCAAATGCTAATGTATCATATAATGTGTGTCTGGTGCATACAGGCAAATGCTAATGTATCATATAATGTGTGTCTGGTGCATACAGAGAAATTATAATGTATCATATAATGTGTGTCTGGTGCATACAGACAAATGATAATGTATCATATAATGTGTGTTTGGGGCATACAGACAAATGATAATGTATCATATAATGTGTGTTTAGTGCATACAGACACATGATAATGTATCATATAATGTGTGTTTGCGGCATACAGACAAATGATAACGTATCATATAATGTGTGTTTGGGGCATACAGACAAATGATAACGTATCATATAATGTGTGTTTGGTGCATACAGACAAATGATAATGTATCATATAATGTGTGTTGGGGGCATACAGACAAATGATAATGTATCATATAATGTGTGTCTGGTGCATACAGAGAAATGATAATGTATCATATAATGTGTGTTTGGGGCATACAGACAAATGATAATGTATCATATAATGTGTGTTTGGGGCATACAGACAAATGATAACGTATCATATAATGTGTGTTTGGGGCATACAGACAAATGATAATGTATCATATAATGTGTGTCTGGTGCATACAGGCAAATGCTAATGTATCATATAATGTGTGTCTGGTGCATACAGGCAAATGCTAATGTATCATATAATGTGTGTCTGGTGCATACAGGCAAATGCTAATGTATCATATAATGTGTGTTTGGGGCATACAGACAAATGATAACGTATCATATAATGTGTGTCTGGTGCATACAGAGAAATTATAATGTATCATATAATGTGTGTCTGGTGCATACAGACAAATGATAATGTATCATATAATGTGTGTTTGGGGCATACAGACAAATGATAATGTATCATATAATGTGTGTTTAGTGCATACAGACACATGATAATGTATCATATAATGTGTGTTTGCGGCATACAGACAAATGATAACGTATCATATAATGTGTGTTTGGGGCATACAGACAAATGATAACGTATCATATAATGTGTGTTTGGTGCATACAGACAAATGATAATGTATCATATAATGTGTGTTGGGGGCATACAGACAAATGATAATGTATCATATAATGTGTGTCTGGTGCATACAGAGAAATGATAATGTATCATATAATGTGTGTTTGGGGCATACAGACAAATGATAATGTATCATATAATGTGTGTTTGGGGCATACAGACAAATGATAACGTATCATATAATGTGTGTTTGGGGCATACAGACAAATGATAATGTATCATATAATGTGTGTCTGGTGCATACAGGCAAATGCTAATGTATCATATAATGTGTGTCTGGTGCATACAGGCAAATGCTAATGTATCATATAATGTGTGTCTGGTGCATACAGGCAAATGCTAATGTATCATATAATGTGTGTTTGGGGCATACAGACAAATGATAACGTATCATATAATGTGTGTCTGGTGCATACAGAGAAATGATAATGTATCATATAATGTGTGTTTGGGGCATACAGACAAATGATAATGTATCATATAATGTGTGTTTGGGGCATACGGAGAAATGATAATGTATCATATAATGTGTGTTTGGGGCATACAGACAAATGATAATGTATCATATAATGTGTGTCTGGTGCATATAGACCAATGATAACATATCATATAATGTGTGTCTGGTGCATACAGGCAAATGCTAATGTATCATATAATGTGTGTCTGGTGCATACAGAGAAATGATAATGTATCATATAATGTGTGTTTGCGGCATACAGACAAATGATAACGTATCATATAATGTGTGTCTGGTGCATACAGACAAATGCTAATGTATCATATAATGTGTGTCTGGTGCATACAGGCAAATGCTAATGTATCATATAATGTGTGTCTGGTGCATACAGAGAAATGATAATGTATCATATAATGTGTGTTTGGGGCATACAGACAAATGATAATGTATCATATAATGTGTGTTTGGGGCATACAGAGAAATGATAATGTATCATATAATGTGTATTTGGGGCATACAGACAAATGATAATGTATCATATAATGTGTGTTTGGGGCATACAGACAAATGCTAATGTATTATATAATGTGTGTTTGGTGCATACAGAAAAATGATAATGTATCATATAATGTGTGTCTGGTGCATACAGGCAAATGCTAATGTATCATATAATGTGTGTCTGGTGCATACAGAGAAATTATAATGTATCATATAATGTGTGTCTGGTGCATACAGACAAATGATAATGTATCATATAATGTGTGTTTGGGGCATACAGACAAATGATAATGTATCATATAATGTGTGTTTAGTGCATACAGACACATGATAATGTATCATATAATGTGTGTTTGCGGCATACAGACAAATGATAACGTATCATATAATGTGTGTTTGGTGCATACAGACAAATGATAATGTATCATATAATGTGTGTTTGGGGCATACAGACAAATGATAACGTATCATATAATGTGTGTTTGGTGCATACAGACAAATGATAACGTATCATATAATGTGTGTTTGGGGCATACAGACAAATGATAATGTATCATATAATGTGTGTTTGGTGCATACAGACAAATGATAATGTATCATATAATGTGTGTTTGGTGCATACAGACAAATGATAATGTATCATATAATGTGTGTTTGGGGCATACAGACAAATGATAATGTATCATATCATGTGTGTTTGGTGCATACAGAGAAATGATAACGTATCATATAATGTGTGTTTGGGGCATACAGACAAATGATAACGTATCATATAATGTGTGTTTGGGGCATACAGACAAATGATAATGTATCATATAATGTGTGTCTGGTGCATACAGGCAAATGCTCATGTATCATATAATGTGTGTCTGGTGCATACAGAGAAATTATAATGTATCATATAATGTGTGTCTGGTGCATACAGACAAATGATAACGTATCATATAATGTGTGTTTGGTGCATACAGACAAATGATAATGTATCATATAATGTGTGTTTGGGGCATACAGACAAATGATAATGTATCATATCATGTGTGTTTGGTGCATACAGAGAAATGATAACGTATCATATAATGTGTGTTTGGGGCATACAGACAAATGATAACGTATCATATAATGTGTGTTTGGGGCATACAGACAAATGATAATGTATCATATAATATGTGTTTGCGGCATACAGACAAATAATAACGTATCATATAATGTGTGTTTGGGGCATACAGACAAATGATAACATATCATATAATGTGTGTTTGGAGCACACAGACAAATGATAATGTATCATATAATGTGTGTTTGGGGCATACAGACAAATGATAACGTATCATATAATGTGTGTTTGGGGCATACAGACAAATGATAATGTATCATATAATATGTGTTTGCGGCATACAGACAAATGATAACGTATCATATAATGTGTGTTTGGGGCATACAGACAAATGATAACATATCATATAATGTGTGTTTGGAGCATACAGACAAATGATAATGTATCATATAATGTGTGTTTGGGGCATACAGACAAATGATAACGTATCATATAATGTGTGTCTGGTGCATACAGGCAAATGCTAATGTATCATATAATGTGTGTTTGGGGCATACAGACAAATGATAACGTATCATATAATGTGTGTTTGGGGCATACAGACAAATGATAACGTATTATATAATGTGTGTCTGGTGCATACAGGCAAATGCTAATGTATCATATAATGTGTGTTTGGGGCATACAGACAAATGATAATGTATCATATAATGTGTGTTTGGGGCATACAGACAAATGATAACATGCCCTCTTATTCCTGAATCTCGTTTCAAATGACTTCTCCTGTTCAATAGCTTAAATGTACTGATACTGAAGCTCCGCCCCTTTATACTGGGTGCCGCCATCTTGGAGCCTAGGTATTCACACTGTTACAGAAGCAGTGCACACTCACAGATCAGTAATATTACCATTTTTTTACAGCTGTATCGCTTGCTTACAGTTAGTGTACATGATATATTGTAGGTACACACAATATATTAATACTAGTCCTAAAGCCCGTTCACACGGGCCATTTTTTGCAGTACAGCGGTCCCACCCTTTGCGCTCTCTCCCCCTCTCTTTTGGTCTCTCTCTCTCCCCCTCTCTTTTGCGCACATCCCCTCTCTTTTGCGCGCTCCCCCCCCTCTCTCTCCCCCTCCCCCCTCTCTCTCTCTCACCCCCCTCTCCCCCCCTCCCCCCCTCTCTTTTTTCTTTTGTGATTCAGATAGAGCAGGCAATTTTAAGCAACTTTCTATTTTACTCCTATTATCAAATTTTCTTCATTCTCTTGGTATCTTTATTTGAAAAGCAAAAATGTAACTTTAGATGCCGGCCCATTTTTGGTGAACAACCTATGTTGTTCTTGCCGATTGGTGGATTAATTTAACTGACCAATACACAAGTGCTGTCCAGGGATTCTCTGCCCACCAATCACATTATCACCTATACGCATGTGCATGGCTACTTGTGCATGCGCTGTAGGTGGCACGGATGTGGTCTGTGAGACCTTATACCAGTTCTACCATGTCACAGTGTACAAGCTAAGCTGAGTGAGTACACCTGAGCGTATGCGCAGTGCAATTGTTTGTATTATGTTGCTGCCAAGCAATACTGTGTGAGTGTGCATGCGTCTGTACAAACATATGAATCCACTCTCTGCAATTGGCTTAAAGAGAAAATACGCATCCGTCTGCCTGGGGTGGCCCTGTAAAGGGGGCAACTCTTACTTTATAATGATGAGCATAGAATTAATGAACATAAAGCTTAAAGGGACATTAAACCCAATTTTTTTATTTCATGATTCAGATAGAGCATGCAATTTTAAACAACTTTCTAATTTACTCCTATTATCAAATTATACTTCGTTCTCTTGCTATCTTTATTAAAAAAAAGCAGGAATGTACGCTTAGGAGCCGGCCTATTTTTTGTTCATTACCTGGATAGCACTAGATTTAGCTACCAATCAGCAAGTGCTACCCAGGTTCTGAACCAAAAATGGGCCGGCTCCTAAGCTTGGATTCCAGCTTTTCAAATAAAGATAGCAAGAGAACAAAGAAAAAGTGATAATAGGAGTAAATTAGAAAATTGCTTAAAATTGCTGCTCTATCTGAATCATCAAAAAAATTGGGTTTAGTGTCCCTTTAAATTTGTTCTTTGTGATTCAGAAAAGAACATAGAATTTTAAACAATTTTCAGTTTATTATATGATCTAATTTGCTTCATTCTCTTGGTATCTTTTGCTGAAGGAGCAACAATGCACTTCTGGGAGCTCAATGACAAGAGGTATTTATGTGCAGCCATCAATCAGCAGCTTCTGAGCCTACCTAAATATGCTTTTCAACCAAGGATACCAGTAGAATGAAACTAATTAAGTAATAGGAAATTGGAGAGTTGTCTAATACTGCATGTTCTGAATCAAGCTTCATTTTGACTTTAGTTTACTGTCCCTTTACAAACAGTAACGTATTGCAACACACATTTAGCATTGGGCTTGTGGTCTGGCTGTATCAGCAAGTTAAATATTTTATCTTGTTTGTTAAACGTGGTGCAATTCTAACGTTGCAGATGCCCATTAATATCTGCGCAGGCATCAATTCTTCTGTTTAATTGTGGCGACAGAAGTAAATGGTTATCATTTAGTATAAAATCACGCCAACGCTAAAAAAGATATTAATCAGCAGAAAATAAATCCTGTTAAACTGATTCGCTTTGGAAAGGAAAACAGCCAGCAACAGTAGCTGTATCATGCGGTCACTTCGCTTTCCTAGGATATTGGTCATTTTCTGGAAAGTTCGATTCTTTTATTAGCTAGAGATGAATAGAGATAAAGCTAGCTGGGATATATTTTAGCGCAGTGCACAATAACAAATGAACAATAAGCAGAATGAACTAAGAACCATTCTTGGCTTCTTTCTCTAAACCTATTGTATCTATCCATTCCTGAAACAAATCCAAATTTGGAGGATTTTAGCTACAGCCGCCCCCCTCACCCCCAGAACTCAAATGTTGTCATAGAGCAGCCCTTACCAAGCTTTGTGTTTCCTGTATTACAGAAACAATGTAATCCCATAATTCCTATTCTGTCCTTTACAAAATAACAAGTCCTAAAAAAAGGTTGCTGTGACATACAGTAAAAACAACCAACATTGATATAATTGAAAACAAATTAAAGGGACATTAAACCCAATTTTTTTTTCTTTCATGATTCAGGTAAAGCAGAAATTTCAAACAACTTTCTAATTTAATCCTATTATCAATTTTCTTCATTCTCTTGTTATCTTTATTTGAAAAAGCTGGAATGTAGCGTAAAGGCCAGCCCATAATCAGCAAGCGCTGAACAAAAAATGGGCCGGCTCCTCAGATTACATTCCTGCTTTTCAAAAAGGATACCATGAGAATGATGCAAAGACATTTATCTGGTGCTTGTTCAACAACAAAAAAAGACAACAAAATTAAGCAAATTTGCTAATTTAAGAAAATTGGAAAATTGTTTAAAATCACATGCTCTATTTGAAATATGAAAGAAAAAAAAAAGGGTTTCATGTCTCTTTAATCCCTTAGTGACCACAGCCCTTTTCAATTTTCTGACCGTTTGGGACCAGGGCTATTTTTACATTTCTGCGGTGTTTGTGTTTAGCTGTAATTTTCCTCTTACTCATTTACTTTACCCACACACATTATATACAGTTTTTCTCGCCATTAAAAGGACTTAACATTATAAGATTATTTTCATCATATCTTATAATTAACTATAAAAAATATTATAAAATATGATGAAAAAAATGGAAAAAACACACTTTTTCTAAATTTGACCCCCAAAATCTGTTACACATCTACAACCACCAAAAAACACCCATGCTAAATAGTTTCTAGATTTTGTCCTGAGTTTAGAAATAACCAATGTTTACATGTTCTTTGCTGTTTTTGCAAGTTATAGGACAATACGTACAAGTAGCACTTTGCTATTTCCAAACCATTTTTTCTCAAAATTAGCGCTAGTTACATTGTAACACTGATATCTGTCAGGAATCCCTGAATAACCCTTCACATGTATATATATTTTTTAAAAGAAGACAACCTAAGGTATTACATTTTGGATATTTTGACTCTTTTCATGCAACCATATTACCACCAATCTATGCCAAAGTTTGATGATTTTTTGACAAAATAGCAATTTAAGAATACATTTACTGAGAACGTTAAGGGTTACTGCCAAACACCCCAATATGTCTTCAGCAGCATCTCCTGAGTACAGTGATACCACCCATGTATAGGTGTGTCTGGTTCTTTGGGGGCTAAAAGGCCTTATTATTAGGGGGCGCATTCCAGTTTTCTAACTTGGAATTTTCACATCGGTCATTATGCACCCATGTCCTATTTGGGTCATTTCTGAAGCCGGCCAATGTAATTTACCCACATCAAACCATATATTTTTGAAAAGAAGACACCCTAGGGTATTTGAAATGCTGGTATTTTAACACTTTCCATGCACTAATTCAACCACCAGTCTTTGTCAAATTATTGGGCAGTCATTTTTTTGTGTTATTTTTCACACACATTGTACTTTAGGTATGGATTCTCAACTCCTGCTATGTGTTACTGCCAACGAAGACCCCAATATGTGTTCAGCAACATCTCCTGAGTACAGTGATACCACCGTGATCTATGCATAGGTTTGTTGGCTTGTTTGGGGGGTGAAATGCCAAACTTCTGACATCTGTTTGTGATTTTTGTTTTCACATTTAACATCTCTTTGCCTATGTTCTTTTTGGGGTCCTTTTTACATACCCCAATTTATTTGCTTGCCATGAATGTGCATATATTTGAAAAGTTGACACCCCAAATAATTATATTGTATATGGAGTGTTTTGATGCAACTGTTATAGCCAACAAAAAAAATGGAGAAAGTGTGTGGTGGTAATTTTTTAATTTTTACACACACATTCGGCTAGTTTACGAGTTGTGCGTTAGGGTAAAAAAGCAGCGTTAACAGATCCTAACGCTGCTTTTTTACGCCCGCTGGTATTACGAGTCTTGCAGGTTTATGGGCACCGCACACTTCTTTGGCCTTACCGCAAAACGACACGTAAACTTTGTAAAGTCTTTTTTCTATGGGACTTCCATAGTGCTGATATTACGAGTTTGTCCTGGGAGGCCAAAAAGTGAGCGGTACACCCTCTACCTCCAAGATCCCTAAAGCATTTAAAAGTCAGTAGTTATAAGTTTTATGCTACAAAGCCGTAACATAAAATTCATAACTAAAGTGCTAAAAAGTACACTAACACCCATAAACTACCTATTAACCCCTAAACCGGTGCCCTCCCGCATCGCAAACACTAAAAGAACATTTTTAACCCCTAATCTGCCGCTCCGGACATCGCCGCAACTATAATAAACATATTAACCCCTAAACCACCAAACTCCCGCCTAGCAAAAACTAGTTAAATATTATTAACCCCTAATCTGCCGTCCCTAACATCGCCGCCACCTATCTACATTTATTAACCCCTAATCTGCTTCCCCCAAAGTCGCCACCACTATACTAAATGTATTAACTCCTAAACCTAAGTCTAACCCTAACACCCCCTAACAAATATAATTACAATAAATCTAAATAAAAATTAATATTATTACCTAAATAATTCCTATTTAAAACTAAATACTTACCTATAAAATAAAGCCTAAGCTAGCTACAATATAACAAATAGTTACATTGTAGCTAGCTTAGGGTTTATTTTTATTTTACAGGCAAGTTTGTATATATTTTAACTAGGTAGAATAGTTATTAAATAGTTATTAACTATTTAATATCTACCTAGCTAAAATAAATACAAAAGTACCTGTAAAATAAAACCTAACCTAAGTTACAATAACACCTAACACTACACTATAATTAAATAAATTAACTAAATTAACAATTAAATAAATTAAATTAAATTAGCTAAAGTACAAAAAAAAAACACTAAATTACAGAAAATAATAAACAAATTACAAGATATTTAAACTAAATACACCTAATCTAATAACCCTATCAAAATAAAAAAAAAGCCCTCCCAAAATAAAAAAAAAACCCTAGCCTAAACTAAACTATCAATAGCCCTTAAAAGGGCCTTTTACGGGGGGAATTGCCCCAAAGTAATTAGCTCTTTTACCTGTAAAAAAAAAATACAAACAACCCCCCAACAGTAAAATCCACCACCCACACAACCAACCCCCCAAATAAAATACTAACTAAAAAAACCTAAGCTCCCCATTGCCCTGAAAAGGGCATTTGGATGGGCATTGCCCTTAAAAGGGCAGTTAGCCCTTTTGCGGCCCAAACCCTAATCTAAAAAATAAAACCCACCCAATACACCCTTAAAAAAACCTAACACTAACCCCCTGAAGATCGACTTACTGTTCTGAAGACCAGACATCCATCCTCAAGGGAGAGGCAGAAGTCTTCATCCAACCGGGCCGAAGTCCTAAACGATGCCGGGAGAAGTCTTCATCCAAGCCGGGCGAAGTGGTCATCCAGACGGGCAGAAGTCTTCATCCAGATGGCATCTTCTATCCTCAAGGGAGAGGCAGAAGTCTTCATCCAACCGGGCCGAAGTCCTAAACAATGCCGGGAGAAGTCTTCATCCAAGCCGGGCGAAGTGGTCATCCAGACGGGCAGAAGTCTTCATCCAGATGGCATCTTCTATCTTCATCCATCCGACGTGGAGCGGGTCCATCTTCAAGACATCAGCCAATAGGATTGAACTTCAATCCTATTGGCTGATCCAATCAGCCAATAGGATTGAGCTCACATTCTATTGGCTGTTCAGTAGGATTTTTTTCTACCTTAAAGGGACAGTCAACACCAGAATTTTTATTGTTTAAAAAGATAGATAATCCCTTTATTACCCATTCCCCACTTTTGCAAAACCAACACTGTTATATTAATACACTTTTTATTTCTGTGACTAACTTGTATCTAAGCATCTTCTGACCGCCCCTAATCACATGACTTTTAGTTATTATCTATTGACTTGCATTTAGCCAATTAGTGGAGTGTCTGCCACTAGCCACGGGCGTGATCACAATGCTATCTATATGGCCTACATGAGCTTGCTCTCCCCTGCTGTGAAAAGTAAATAAAATAGAGGCAGTCTTCAAGGGCTTAGAAATTATCATATGTGCCTTCCTAGGTTTGCTTTCAACTAGAATACCAAGAGAACAAAGCAAAATTGTTGATAAAAGTAAATTGGAAAGTTGTTTAAAATTACATGCCCCATTTGAAAAATGAAAGGTTTTCCCCCCTCTCTTTTGCTCTCCCCCCCCTTTCTTTTGCTCTCACTCTCCCCCTTTTCTTTTGCTCTCTCTCCCCCCCTCTATTTTGCTCTCCCCCTCTCTTGCTCTCTCTCTCTTCCCCCTTTCTTTTAAGCTCACTCTTTTGCAATATTTACTAAAATTGACATGATCAGACAAATTGGATTTTTTATTATTATAAAGTAGTCCTAAAGCCTTCTGCTGCTTCCTTGAGCTGTGCTGGTGCAACGCCGCCCCCTGCAGACTCGCGGCCAATCGGCCGCCAGCAGGGGGTGTCAATCACCCCGATCGTACTCGATCGGGTTGAATTCCGGCAATTCCTGTCCGCCTCATCAGAGCAGGCGGACAGGGTTATGGCTTTATAACTGCTTGATAGATAGGCCCCTTTATCTGAATGATATTTTGCCTTTACTGTACCTATAAGAAAAATCCATATCTAGTTCACCATTAACAATACGTAAACATGTGGGTTTGACAGATTGGTTGGCGAGATAAGGTACAGTGAAGATAAAACAGTATTGCTTCTGATGAATGTAGACGTGGTGCTAATAAGATCACACATCTGCATTTCCTTCCTGTTAGAGATAAAGTGCTACTGTGGCAGCAATACAAGGCCTGGCTGATGAGGTTACGTTTCCTGGCACAGTAACATCCCAGTCTTATGTTAGGCAAACGCTCAAGTAAAGCTGTTCTGACACTGTTTATGTCATTTTATCTTATACATGACACTTCTTTATCATGGAGATAAATGGACATAAAACATTTTGAGATTGTACAACCCCAATTCTGAAAAAGTTGGGACAGTATGGAAAATGCCTAAACAACAAACAAAAAGTCATTTGAAAATTCATTTCACCCTATACTATATTGAAAACACATTATTTGATGTTTTAGTTTGTAAATTTATATATACACTGAATAATGAGGGAGCACTCTATAGGTTAATATATAAAACTTACAATTAATACCTTGTAAAGTTATATATATATATACATATATATATATATATACACACACACACATGAGATAAATCTCAATAAACACAGAGATCAAACCAAATATTTCACAGGTTGTTATTAGGGAATGTCCCAGTAGAGAGTTCCAATTTGTTAACAATGGATGATGTAGTATATCCAATGTGGTGGAAAAATCCAACTCTATCTGTAGGGCACAATGACAGGGCTGCTCTCCTCTTCACAGAATAGTCTGGAACTACAAAGATAATAGCAGAATAGAGGGGCGCCTCATGTGTGTATCAGTATGCCAACCGATCAGATATAGGAAAAAAGCCAAATGGGTACTCACAAGTACACTTATGTACTGGTAGATGCAGGCTGGTGACTTGGGGTGTACCAGCTAACCCTTTCCAGGCGTAGTTTGATCAATGCAGGGAGATCCTGCCACACTCAGTATGAGTTTAAAGTTGGTTGCAGCGGTTGTAACTGCTCAAGAAGGTGATAAACCAGTATTTGTATAAAACAAGTTAGTTTATTAAAAACAAGATTAAAAGCATTAGCAAGCAATGGTTATAATGCAACGCGTTTCTCAGCCCCAACATGGGCTGTTTCATCAGGCACATTACACCTTCTGTCAACCTATTTAAACTAAACCTTAACCAATAGTAAGCAAGGACACACCCCTAGTTGGCGTGTGTGAGTACATACATTGTTAATTGGTTAATTGGCAACAAACAACAAATTTGTGAAAGTCATAAATACAAAAAAAAAAAAAGGTTAAACTATACATTATGGCATAAACTTGCAAACTATTGAACCATAACAGTGGAATCATCATTTATGAAATATGAAATATCACATTATACTGTGAAAATAAAAATAGAGGATACTATATTGTAGTCCAATGTTTCATAGTTACAATATATATATATATATATACAGTGTATATATATATATATATATATATATATATAGTGACCCCTAAAAAAAAAAAAGTGACCCCTAAACACATTCATATGTAAATACAACTGATGGACCTGCTATTGAAGGTTTATAGGATCATACATATGGTCATAATAAGTCCCAAACCTCATCTCAAAAAACATCCCACTTTAACTTGATAAATTCTGTAATATTGATTCCAAAGAATCGTCATATTTTATTCAAAAATAATTGTGTGAACATAAAGGATTTGTGAGTCCATAATATCTCCATATTATACTCACTTTTTTGGTCAATACTCCTATGCCTGGTGCTTTTATGATTCGATAGAATTGTTCCCCTGTTTACTAAATTTGGTAAATTGTGAGTTACTTAATGCTGGGTATATACATATGTATGCAGATTGAACTTTAGGAACATGATGAGCTCACGATTGAAATGTATAGAAACCTATATCTTCCTATATGTTAGCAAACAATCTGCCAATTAGGCTTAACATTTGACAATCTTAAATCAATACTGTCTCAATAATCCTAATACACCCTCTATTAGACCAAAAGTGTAATAATGGACGTGTGGATAGTGACGTAAAAGTAAGGGATGACTGGCTGTCACCTTTTAAAAGCGATTTCAGACGTGTATTACTCATCAGGGGGTGTGGTCTAACGCCACAGTGTGGACCTAATACGCCCAATTTCTTTTGATGATATTCTTGATGTTACATGTTTTATTAACCAATAACGTTAGCAAACCTGACTGGTCTTGAATAGTATATAATGTCTAATTGTAAGATACTTACTGTTGGTGAATTGTGTTACTTACTGCTGGATATATATATATATATATATATATATATATGTATATATATATATATATGTGTGTGTACGGATTAGACTTTAGAAACATGATGTCAATCCTATTGTGTATGATTGAGATAAACTATGTAGAAGCCTACAGTCATCCTTTGTGTTTGCAGACAAACTGCCGAATATACTTAATATACGGCGATGTTGAGCGAATCCTATTTCTCAAATCTAATTCACCCTCTTGGACCAATGATGTAGCGAAGGGCGGATAAAGAGTGACATGATGAAGGGCAATCATTGGCTATCATCTGTTATAAGCGATTCCAAACTGTATTGCTCTTAAAGGGGTGTGGTCTAAGGCCACAATGTGGACCTATTATGTCCAGTTTCTTATTAATGGTACTCTTAATGTTACGTATTTTATTATCTACTAACATTGGTAAACTAATACCTAACTAAACTTGATTAGTGCATAATGTATAGCGAGAGCTGCCGTACTTCATATTATCCCATGTGTGGTGATTATCTATAATATACCAACATGAGTGAACATGATCAGCTGGTCCTATTAGTATGTTAAACTCATGCTGGTTGTAAAAATATTCAGGCCATATTTCATATCATGATCCTTTATTAAATGATGAATATATAAATAATCTATATAAGAGAATCAAAATGACAAAAATGATTCATTTATTTGTGGTGTGAGTTATATGTGAACATAAAGTGAATCTGTAGTAATAAACTATTAGTAGTGCTTTGACGTAAGGACTTTGTCTACTACAGGAACAAGTCTTTGATTGGTCCCTCCAAATACAGAAAGTGGTAGTTTGTGATTGACTATTGAAAAATAATTGCAGCAAGCAAGGTGTTAATGCATTGAAAACATTTTTATACTCACCTTGTAAGCAAAATGACCGCTATGGATTGCTTTTGTAATTACAGTGTATTTTTATGTTACTATAATTGTTAAAGGGACAGTCTAGTCAAAATTAAACTTTCATGATTCAGATAGGACTTCAAGTTTCCTTTTAGCATCAAAATTGCTTTGTTCTTTTTGTATCCTTTGTTGAAAGCTTGTGCTCATTTCTAAGCCCTTGAAGGTCGCCTCTTAACTAATTTTGACAGTTTTTCACAGCTAGACAGTGCTAGTTCATGTGTGTCATATAGATTTAAGATATTCTTGTGAGCAATGCACTTTTTTTTTATTATTTCATTACTACCTTGTGATGTTAGACAAAGTGAAAAGGAAACAAATTTATTCAAGAGACTAATTTGTCTGCAGCTAATTTGCAATGCAATTAGTAACTGCAGCACTAGATTATAAAACATGAAAAAAATGCTTTGCTCTCCAGTTAATCAGAGGGGTTAGAGTGTGTAACAGCGCTAGACAGGTACCTATATAAAGCCAACAGATGGGGCAGATCTCCTCTAAAATACCCAAAAATAATAATATCCAAAAAGATAGGACATAAAGGAAAATGATTCTATGGCGCCTCTAATGGCTAAATATACTCTCAGTGCCAGGCTGATGTGTACAATTCTAAAGCAGAATATGCCAATGGAAAATACAATAATAATGTAGATTTGAAATTAAAACTACTAGGTAGATAGCTCCACATAAATATCAAGCAGAAGAATTCCACTAATATACAACTAGTGATGATAATGTAGCTTTAAGGTTAAATATCGGCTAGTGCATAAAATGACAATCAGTCTAATAGATTACTATCTATACATCAATATCACACTGAGACGTTCCACTGCTATAGAACTTCCACGTACAGAAACACTTTTAACCTTTTAAAGCCGTTATGCTGTTCTATTCCGTCATAATTAGACTGGGCTTTAAAGCCGTTATGCTGTTCTATTCCGTCATAATTAGACTGGGCTTTAAAGCCGTTATGCTGTTCTATTCCGTCATAATTAGACTGGGCTTTAAAGCCGTTATGACAGAATAGAACGTCATAGCTAACGGCTGTCCTGAAGCCTTCTGTGCTTCAAGGATTTAATCGCGGTCTGGGGGGCGTTCCTAGGATTGTAGGGACGCCATCAGGGGTGACTCCTGTCAGGGGCCCAATGGCCCAGGGGGGCCCACCAGAGGGTACTACAGCAGAGTGCTAATTGAGCATGGGAATTGTTATTACAAGGAGTTAAGTATTAGCATTTGAGAGGATTTCTGAGTGTGCACTAAACCACTATGCACATAAACATTGTCTGTTCCTTTTTAGGACATTGTGACCTTACTACTGATTATTCACATCTTTCTACAGACTTTGAGACTAATGAGATCTTTCTGAAAGTCACCTAATCCACCATTTAACCTTTAAATTATTGTTTAGGTAGTTCAGGGCCCTTCTTTTCAGCCACTGCATGCTGTTGTCATCATTTAGTTGGCATCTTCCTTTGCAAAAAATATAATCAGAACTCCATATTTTGTTTCACAAAACTGTAGTTTACCTCATTACTTGTCAGGTCAATGTAAACAAGTGCTGAGTGTCTATGTCTGAGTGTGTTTCTTTGCGTGTCTGCTAGATTGTCTATATGTGAATCCTTGTGTGTGTGTGTGTGTTTCAGTGTATGAGTGTGTCTGTGTGTGTGTATGTTACTACCTTTACAACAATTCCAATTTAAATAGACACTTAAGAATAAAGTGCATATACATTTTAGTCACCTGGTCAAAAATTGCACGTCAAAGGAGGGGGGGGCCCTGATCAATGGTTAAGTCAGGGGCCCCAAAATTTCTAGTGGCGGCCCTGGGGACGCCCCCCAGATGCGATCCAATAATTGAAATCTCAGGATCGTATGCACGATCGCGTAGTTTCTATTTGTCTACATCGGAACAGTTGTTCCGATGTAGGCACTTTAAATTAACCCTGTCACGAAAGGGTTAAGTGCAATATTATAAAAAAACAATCTTGCTAGATTTATTCAATGTAAACGACTGCATAAAATTTTATTAGACATAAAAATTCTAAAAACATTCAAATACATGCGCATATAATAAACTTTCACATCACTAGGGATATGAATGTTAAGTGAAAAAGTCCAATATAGTTTGTTTGCTTCCAAGCTACAATAAACAGCCCAGAGCATTACCGTACGTTGATGATGGCTGGTTTGCTCTGATAATTTTATGTCCTTTCGATCCTTTGCTTGTGTCCTCCGTCGGCGGGTCTTTTCTTTACACGGTTTGCCGTCTGTGTAGTGGATCGCGGTCAATTGGTTATTGGATAGTGTTTTCTTACATACGCTACATTGTAGCAACTTCTCATACAGGCAGCATCTGCATTGATATTGTATAAACGATAAATTTCTCGCATTGGCAACTTTCATATTAACAATACCTGCATTTAAATTATACACATTAGTCTAGCATCGTGCGTGTATTTGCCACTGGCGACGCTTTAGATCTAACCACTTGTAAATCAGTTGAACTTTGCAGTCTGACATTAACGTGGAGTTAGTCTAAAAGTATATTTAACCTTAAAGCTACATTATCATCACTAGTTGTATATTAGTGGAATTCTGCTGCTTGATATTTATGTGGAGCTAGCTACCTAGTAGTTTTAATTTCAAAGCTACATTATTATTGTATTTTCCATTGGCATATTCTGCTTTAGAATTGTACACATCAGCCTGGCACTGAGAGTATATTTAGCCATTAGAGGCGCCATAGAATAATTTTCCTTTATGTCCTAGGACAGTGTTTTTCAACACCAGTGTGCCGTGAGAGATCCTCAGGTGTGCCACGGCAGACTGACAACAGTGTGACATATTTTTTAAACTTTGCTTGTTTTTTACTCCCAGTGCAGGGGTAGTTTGTAGGAGGCATGGCATAACAGCACAATACATACAGTATGTGTGTGTTTGTGTGTATGTGTATATATATATGCTGTATTAGGCTACAATGTGTGATTTTTTTAACATTTTGGGATGGTGGTGTGCCACAGGATTTTTTAATGTAAAAAAGTGTGCCACGGCAAAAAAAAGGTTAAAAATCACTGTCCTAGGACATATTAAGTTTCTATCTCCAGTTAATCAACACATTGCAATTGAGCCGGTGATTCAGTGTAACTGCCTAATTACATTTTTATTTTATTTCAAAATGACCTGCAGACAGGTTTTCACTAAATAAAATTAATCGCAGAAGGTGAAGAAAAAGTTCTGCCTCTGGGGTTCTTGCAGGTTTGTAGCTGCTATGGTAGAGGAGATCGAGGGCAGTGACGGTTCTACACGGGGGGCCTACAGGGGCCAGTGCCCCTCTAAAACTGCCCCTCCCCCCCCCCCCCGAGCTTATCCGTGAAGTTGATTCCTTGCTTTGCTGGAGTGTCATTGTTATTCCGCACTGGCCTCCTAATATCACTGCTCCCCCTCGCGTGATGTCATCATTCTGCTGCCAGCGTTTCTCCTTATGATGTAGAATCGTTTGATAAGGAGCTGGGAAACTGGACCCCAAGTTGGCTTATCCCCCTCCCCCAGGACCTTTGATTTATCCCATTGAAGATCCCCATTCTTCCAGCTGGTGGACTCCTAATTTACCCCCTACAGGTCCCCAGATTATCCATCCCCCAGGACCACCCCCATACTCAGCATTAACCCCCCTTGAGGATCCCCTTCACCGCCCAAAAGGATAGCAATTTACCTTCCAGCGGATCTCCTCACACAAGTCAGCGGTTCTCAGTGATCGTATTCTATTGCTGCAGCAATGTCTGAAATTCTGCCCTAAAGTGAGGATAAGATGGGGCATTACGGCTCTGATGCCTAGGTTGGGCAAATATTCAGGATACCAATTCCTTTTTGTGGGAAATCAGCGGAAGAGACCCCCCAAACTGGGGCAGATTGGTAGAGCTAAGAGAGGTAAGGGAGATGTAAACACCTATTGGATAGAATGATGTCTGCATAATTCACCAAACCTTTTGTCTCCATTCATTCATCTATTTCACTTGCATTTTCTCTCATGCTCTCTTCTGCAGTTGCTCTCGCCCCCTGCAGCCTCTAATGGGGTTTGTGTCATATATGGCATGGGGTGCATATGTCTAATTTAACCCTTTGGCTACCAAACAGAACTGATACGCTTTGATGTTCGATTCATGGAACCACTGTGGCAGCCAAATAGTTAACTGAGCCTGGGATGCTTATGATATTTTAAGGTTATAATATGAGTTCCAACAGTTTATTCCTTTATACCCTTATACCACTATTGTGAAGCCTGAAGTGGATTAGTATAACGTAATTACCTCCAGGTCTCTCTTGTTTGCCAATAAAAAAACTATTCTGAAGACTGCATGGGTGGATTTGCCCACCGACAATGTTTTTATGCCCATAAAACACTCTAAAGACTGAAGAGCTGATTTGAGGCTGTTCCTATGTTCGGAAGGCTCAATATGATGCTAGGGTATGATTTTAATGTAAAGCAAAATTAAAGTATTCAATGTTTAAATATCATTTGTTTCCGTTTTTTAATGTGCCCCTCTGATTAAACACTGGCCCCCCCAGTAAAACTTGTCTAGAACCGCCACTGATCGAGGGGTCTGAAGAACCTCCCCTATCCAGCACCTATGCAGCTGCACTGAGCTCCCTGATTTGTGGTGATGTCACCAGCACTCCCATAAAGCCTGGGAGTGCCGCCAAACATTGTTTGATCAGCGATCCCCCTGCATGACGAGAAGGGCTCCTCATGCGCCTACAGGTAGCAAGAAGGAAATGTTCTAGCACATTTAAGCATTATATTACTGATCCTCACTGTACCTTTAACAAACAGATACCTTGTGCCTGAAACATCTATTAATAAATAGGAATTGATTGCTAAGGATGCGCATTATGTTCTTTATTTGCTGTCTCTGCTTTCTGACCACTTCTATCAGTTACTGGAAACATTTTGCAAAGCAGCATTTATACTGAAAGAAAAAAAACAAAACATTTATTTATTGAACAGATAACATTATCTCGGAATCCTATTAAATAAATAGGAAATGCTACATATGCACAACGCAGCAGAAAATAAAGACAATACAGAAGAAAAAAACCAGTGCTGACTTAACTCCACGGGTATGAGCACATTGTTATCTATATGGCACACATGAAATAGCACGGTCTAGCTGTGAAAAACTGTCAAACTGCACTGAGATAAGACGCGGCCTTTAAGGTCTTAGAAATTAGCACAAGACTACCTAGGTTCAGCAAAGAATACCAAGAGAACAAAGCAAATTTGATGATAAAAGTAAACTGGAAAGCTGTTTAAAATTGCATGCCCTGTCTGAATCAGTTTCATTTTGACTAGACTGTCCCTTTAACAATCATAGTAACAACAATTTTAGCCAGTAGATTAGGAGCATTTGTGTCCTCGCTTATAAATGAGGACCAGACTGGCTTTGTAAAACAAAGATCCTCAGTATTAAAACATCCAAAAAGTACAACCCATACTCTCTAATTTGTAGAAAAATGACCAATTGCCAGCTTGTCTGCCCCTGCGAGTGATGGCGTGGGATACCAAGTCTAGACCGGCAAATTTTATACAATCGGCTCCTTAGTTCAGACATTTCCTAAGTTATTGAAATCCTGGAAGATGATAATTTACTGGTTGTAAACAACACGTAAGATAGAAGTTACATTTAGTAGCGAACTGATTATACTGCTGATGTGAAAGATCTAAAGAAATATGATAGATCCTAGGTACCCTCTTGCTTCTGGCCAAGAAGCTGGTGTTTAGGTCATAGATGGCTCTACCTACAATGACTGCATTAAAATAGTTATTGTTCCAACAGCTCACTACTGAGTCATACTGAGTTATATGACACGACTGGGGATATAAAACACAAAACAAATGCTTTTGTGATAAAGTGTGAGTGTTGTAATAATGTTGTTTCTTCTGCAAATTGTTTTACCAACTATAATACATAAAATATCAAAAATAAAAAAAAAATGGGGAAGAAACAGGTTGCTTCATTTTTTTTTTAGCAAACTTACTTATTTTCTTGAAAAACAAGCACTTAGAAATTCTCATTGTAGCCAATGCCCTCAGGGAGATCAGAGAGGAGCCATCATATGAACTTGTATTCTGCCTCTTCTGAGCATGAGCAAAACAGACTTACTGTATTCACAGTGATAGGTTCTTAAAACAAGTAAACAATAATATAAATCAATCAATAAAAAGTGCCTAGAAACCTGAAAATGGTGGTGTTTTGATGTGGTTTGTATATACTGTGTTAAAGGGTCAGTAAACTCAGTCGATGTTAAAGATAACTATAAACTCCTATATATACTTACAATTTAACAGCATAGTGCAGTTATCGATAAAATAGATTCAAACATGTTTTATTCCATTTTTATTTTTGCATCCTAACCGTTTATTTTTGTCTGTTCTCCAACCCCTCCACGGCGTCCCCAATGTGGGTGGTATAGACTTACTCTGTACTTCCCACATGTAAATGATGTGACGTATCTCTATCCTCCCACAAAAGCTCGATCACGCTCGTGTCTATTAGATGCAATATTGTAAGCATCAAACGCTTAGCGTGGACGTCTGATTGGGGGCATGCGCAGAACGCAAGCAGGAGAAGATGAAGTCATTGTGCGCGCGCTGGCAAACAAGGTAAATAGCTTGACCGATATAAACGTTATTGGGTAAATGGAAATTCTTGAAATATATGAAAAAAAAAGCGGCGGTAGAGAAGGCAGACTGTGAATACACAAGCGGTACAACTTTCAATATAAATTAGATAACTAAAAAAAAAAGTTTTGAATAATTTGATGAATGAAAGTCTACTTAAATACATGTTGCATATTTAAAAATTGCAATTAAAATTTGGAGTATACTGTCCCTTTAAGGTTCTAGTCACTTTTTATTGATTAAAAACAGTCATACTGTTGCATTCACTAAATACCAAGCCAGCTAAAGATATTCTAGAAGATTTAGGACATCAAGCTAGATAAGCCTTCCTGTAGAGACCCCAGCCCTTTGTAAGGCTGTGAAAGGAAGTAATGGACCCCTGCTCTAATGAAGTTTTAAAAAAGAAAAAGTTAAAAATTATGAATGAATCAAACAGTTTTATATCCCTTTAAAATGTTTAGTTAGCAAGGGACAATAATTTAAGTATGGAAATTGTGAATTTTCCAGTCCTAAAAAACAGAAAGAGCACGTATTAGTCTTCCCCTGTTACTTATTTGTGCCCAATTTGCAGTTTGTTATCTTATCATTTCTGATAAAACCAAACAATGGGGATTTTGTTAACAAAATGATAGTGCCAAGCCCTGTCATCTACAGAGTCAAGTCAGGATTGCCTCCTGCACATAAGGGAAGTGGTGAGTGAAGTTTGACCAAACAAAATCTATTGCAGCAAACAAGGTGTAAATCTGTTCTTATATAGTTAAGCCTCTGCCGATGTTAATCTATTAGATGGCTGCAGAAAATTAGAGGTTGTAATCACAAGTTGTATACTATAATCTTAAAATGCTGCACAAATAATGTAATTTTAGCCAGTTAACTCTTGAGAAAGCTCGGACGGTGCAGAGTGAAACGCGTAGAGCCTGAACATTTCAGTCCAAAACATCCCTAGCAGTGACACCTGACTCCAGTGGCGGATCCAAACGC